>NC_072731.1:231458694-231758694 GCF_026930045.1 Uloborus diversus | reverse complement strand
ATTCAATTTATATTTATTTATTTATTTATTTTGCTAATCGGTAAATTGCATTAGCTTTCTCTGAAATTACGTTTTTTTCTTTTGGCTATGCGATTTTCGGTGTTAGTAATTCCTCCATATATACACCAAGCTTTTCCTCTGCCCCCCCCCAAAAGTTAAGGATAAGAAAACTCCTTTACAATTAAGACCTCACTAAAATAATAAAAATAACGGTATTCTAAGAAAAATTATTTTTCCTTTCTTTTTCGGCAAAAATTTTTAAAAAATCGATTAATCTGAATTTGATGCAGTTAACGATACAACTGTATGAATTCTTATTTTTAAAAAATATTAGAAATTTTTTTAATTACACTCTTTTACATTAAAGAAATAACCAATGAGTAAGAGCTTTCTTTTGTTGTTTTTTTTTTCAAAAAAATATCCTAATATAACAATAAACTGAATTTACTCTAGAGGTATAGTTGCACATATAATAATGAGTTGTTATTTTTTTGTTGCTTCAGTTGTATCGCAGTTTCGGATGTATCAAGACTTATTAATGTTTTCCAACGAGCGCGATAAAAGGATACTGTACTTAATTTTAAAACAGAAAAAAACGTCACATATTTTTTAAACACATTTCTTTACTCGCATGAATTAATTTTACTTTAACTGAGTCAAATTGAAAACAAATTGAAATGCGAAAGTTTGCCAATAAGTGCGTTTGTTTCGATCAAATATCAAGTAAGTTTCAATTCTTTACGTCATACTTTTCCAAAAATTTATTTTTTATCCGACTTACATAAAAAAATGTTGTCCTACTTTTCAAGCATTTTTTTTTTTATTTTGTTCCTATCGCATTTTAGCTACTTTACAATTCATAAAAAACTTTCAATTGCCGGATACTCTTTTTCGCCCAAAACCGAAAGTGATCAAAACTGCGCTGAAGGGGCGGTACCGTGTGTCACCCAATGGTGTCACATGGTTTGTAGGCTTACCAGACGTCCGGACTTGAAAAGTGCCTGAATTTAAGGATGATAAGATATATAAAGACATATTGGGGTCTCTTTTCTTCGCAGGACGTAATTTTCGCGGAAATAAATGTATCGGTGATTTCGCGAACTGAAATTTTACAAATTTTCAATGAACAAAACAGAAATTTAATTACATACGTGAAATAAAAATATTTCAAGAGACTTAAATTTTCGCGATTAAAACGGGCTCGCGAAATTTGCCTGGGGTGTTTGTGATACGAATATTTTGGGTTGACAACACATTCTAAAACTGAAAAGTTATTTTAAAAAACACATTTAAACTGATTTTATCAATGATTTCAATGATTTTTGTTTGCATATTTGAAGAGTTTTTTACTTGAGTTACTTTTGACATCGTTTTGAGTTTTACTTTTACCATCACCCCTGAGCCTCTCAAAAATAATGCTTTAATTTACAGTATGTTCGAGGTTTCAAACCATTTTTGCAAGCGATAAATGTGTTGCCCTCATTGTTTTTGTTTTCGTACAAAGATGAAACGATTTCTCTTAAATAGTTATACCGTACTAGCGCAAAGAGTTGTTGATTGCATTTAATTAAAAATTTTATTTTTTTAAAAATATTTTTTATTTTTTTATTGTTTTTATTATAGAAAATGTTTCATTTTTTTATCATAGTTTTTCTCAAGGTTCGCCGATATATATCAGTCGATTTCTATCATGCAGGGGAGATTTTAAAGGTTAAACCTCCTCCATTTTTTTTTCAAAACTATTCCAAAAAATTATTATATAATATTACATAAAACTAACTTTAAATATAACAAATAAACAAAGAACATAAGAGTGCTGCCACCTGCAAACATTAGATTATGCTAAAATAACGTAATAATCAGAACAGTATGTACAGTATTTTAACAGTAAAATAAATTGTATTTTAGTACAAATAGTGTACAAAAAACAAAAACAAAAAACTCTTTAGTCTAATAATTTGCCCAGCACTGTAAATTCGTTTTTGCTTTTGGATGAGTTACCCCATATTTGATGAGTTACCCCATAAATAAAAAAAAATACTATGTCGATAAATTTACTATGTTAAAAAAAATGCACTTGCATTTCCCAAAGGAGATTAATATTTTCTATTTTAAATTAGCGTAAAATTCAAACTTTAAAGTGAAATCTTTTTAAATAAATATTCGGTATTCGTTACTCGGCAAAATATGGTATTCGGTGCATCTCTAATCACGATAAGTATGCATTCGATATTCATTTTGAAAATATGATGTTTTGATATTTTCGATATTTAATCACGTAATAATTTTAATATCGGTTAATAAGTAAAAGTTTTTCAGAAAAAAGGAAAATATTGTATTGGCTGTGTACTGACTAATGCATATATTTTTTTTAATTTTGAATTATTTTTTTTTCAAAGTAACTAGCAAAAGAAAAATAAGTAATGCAGCTAATGCTAAAGTAAATCAATTAAAATTAATCAAAATTTAATATAAAATATTTTATTTTAAAATACACGTTACACGTTGCAAATTATCAATAAACAGTTATAATATAATCTATGGTTTTAAATAACTTTTTCATGTTTTAATTTTACGTGCTATGTCATACATGATACTGTGATGCTTTTCTGTGATTGCTACAGGGTGCATGTATCTATGTTTATACGTATACTTAGTTTTATAGCGCTCAGGAATGTAATAGCAAATATCCAATATCCAATCAAAATTAGTTATACAAATGTGATCACCAGTAACAGGCTCTGGTCCCAACTGGACAGGTCCTATAGTCAATTTATTAGTTTCCGATGAAGATCAATTTCAATATCCTTCATAAAACTATCTACCCCCTTGTTCACTACAACCTCTTCCGATAAGCAGTTCCAAATGTCCATTACCCTAATAGTAATTTTCCTGATTTCTAGGTTGGTTTGAGATTTGTATAGCTTAAAACAATGACCCCTCGTCCGTCTGTTATATTTTATTTCCAAAACATTAAACTTCATATTTCACAAAAAAATGCTATTTAAAGTAAGTAAATTTTTACGTGAAATATACATTGATTAATAAATTTGGAAAGAAATATGAGCTTTTAAGCCTGTATATTATAATAATAATAATAATGTAAGAAAATGCACAATACCGATTTGAGAATACACCTTTTCGATCAGTTGAAAATACTAGATCAATATCAAAATATCGGATAAATATTTTTAAAAATCGGATATTTTCAAAATTATAATGATATTTTCGAACTCTGTGTTAAAAAATTAGCATTTTTAGCTCTGTGAAGAGCAAAACATTTCCTTGCCAAAATTCAATTTGCGAAAAATCATACTAGTACCCTTCCCCCTCCTCCTCCAAATTGTCCCTCTAAATAATTGTTTCGTTATCAAAATTAAGGAGGGAAATTCAAACATTGCCGTCTATTTATTATTTTGCTCTACAAGTGCAAAGGATTATCAAACTTTGATTACAACGATAATTTCTATTTTAGTTGTCTTTAAACAATATTTAATATTTTATGTGGCATAAATTCTAGATATCAAAGTGCTCAAAACTTATTTCCCAGGTGTTTTCCTTTTTTATCTCCTCTTTTTGATATTAAAAATTAAGAGCTAATGTTAAGAAGTAATAAATTGTCTTCATATTTTTATTAATACTTATCATTATGATAAGTAGCAATAAATTTTTTCTGGTTATTGTGTCATACTTAACTGCGTTTGTAACACTACGGATGATGTAATGTGTCGTAGAAAAATGGAAAATAAACAAAATTAGTAACTATTTGAATTAATTTTGTACTGCAGTACTATATTGTAACTTTCATTCAACGTGTAAAAAATGCTTGTTTAGCAATTATCGAACATTTAAATTAGTTTACTATTCGGTTGAAGTATTCGGCCGAACCGAATGTTCAGTTTGTCGAATATACAGTATACCGAATACCTACCGAATATTCGGTGCTTCTCAACTAACTTGGATTCCATGTTGGGATAATTTTGAGAAGATGAGATATTAGAGACTCGGTACTCCGCCTACTTGACCAATTTGCCGAGTACTCGGTAATTGGCCAAATTTTGATTTGGTACTCCGCCAATACCGAGTAGTTCTAAAAACTTCAATCTCGTTCTGACAGATACTAAAAAATGACAAGCATATAATATACTACAATCATTTACAATTCAAATTTATCAGTTAAACTTAAATTTTGAGAATAATGAAGTTTGTTATGCTTCAATGGGGTACATCTTTATTGTAATTTCCTCAAAGTTAATAAAGGTTATTTTTTTTAAATGGGGCAAAAAAAGTAAGCATAGAAAATATGAATTTTTTTTATTATTAAATGGATTTTTGCTAGAAAACTTATTTATAAGAAATATAAAATACATTTGCACTTTGTGCACTGAAAAAGACATTCCTTGTAACGCAGAAACACGTGTCTGCAGTGTTCCTACACATTTTTTGCTTTTAACGTTATTTTGATTGCTTTTAAAAAATATTTTTCTTTCGCGGGCTAGAACTATAATTGGTATAATTTGTTTGGTATTTGTATAACTTCTCTACGAGATATATAGTAGAATGTATTAGAAAATTTCCTCCGGAAGTTTCTAGAGTCCTGAAATGGAATTTTAAGTCATCTATGAGGACATTAGAGGTGCGGGGGAGCTTTAGAACCTCTTGAATTCGCGCTTTTGCTCCACACTTGAATGAATTTTCCACCCTCTCAAAAGTTACCCAGAGGCCCAGGTGGCCTCCGGGCTTGCCCATCCCACTATAGATCCAGCACTGCGTTTGATCACCGCTTAGCTCGTGCATGGAATCAAAAACCTATGATTATCAGCTAGTTTCGAAGTGTTAATCAGCCCGTGTAAAGTTGTTACTTCTGGCAAACTATTGTTCCAAATTCCTACCATCGTTTTTTTTTTTTTTTTTAGCAGGAACTTCTCTGTGAATTATTGTGTATTTGTTTGAAAAAAACTTTATGTTGTTTACGAAATTTTAGTTTTCTGATTTCGTACTGATATATATTTTCTATTTAAGTAATAAATTTCAACTTAAATGAATTTATGTTTTTTTACGAATTTATTTAAAAAAGTAACTTTATTTTCTGTTTTATGTTTGAATAAGTGCTTCTGCTTTTCATTTTTAGGGATTTATTTCTTCTGCTATTTTATAACTGAAATCAGAGTAAAAAAAATATGATGATTCTTATTTAAGATTAATAATTATTCTAAAAAACTACCTTCACTTAGAAAATACTATTGAACAAAGCTGTTTGGGGACACGGTCTAGTAATTAAAACAGTTATAAAAATTAAAGAACGTGCAGGTGGCTATTACAGAAAAATTTATTAATAATCCAACCAGCTGGTTCTCTGGTTGTCAATAGAAGTTACACAGAGTTTTGCATAATATCGAACCAATTAGCCGTTGCGAAAAAAATGTAAGGGATCAATAAAAAAGAAAAGCCTGGACATGTTTTTAGCAACTCGGACTCCTTTCCCTCAATATTAGTCCACAGTCCTGGCTTTGAACAAGCTGTAAAGCTTTTCACAAAAATTGTTTAACCAAAGTTTTTCAGTAGAGACGTACCGAGTAGCACTTTGGCCGAGTACCGAGTACTCGGCCTTTCATCACTCGGCCGAGTACCGAGTTACCGAGTACTCAGCATTTCACTACTCGGTCGAGTTACCAAGTACCAATTATGTTTTAAGAAGAACCACCGACACACATGTGATGAATTTTGAACTTATTTTATTAGTAGTATAGTCCTCCTTGTCCATATAATAGTTTTTGAAACTAAATTCCTGCTGAAGTTTAACTACGCATTATTTAAAAAATTTTGTTTATGTTAAAAATTTTACAAAAAAATTATTTTTAAAATTATAAATGAATAAATAAAAGGAATGATTAATCAAGTTGGAATTAAAACAAATTATACCAATCTATTATAGTTCTAGTCCGCCAAACATAAATATTTTTTAAAAGCAAATGAAACAAATGTGCAGGAACACTGCAGACACGTGTTTCTGCGTTACAAGGAACGCTTTTTTTCAGTGCATAAAATGTGAGCTTTAGAATGTAAAGACATTCGACAAAAAAATCCGACTTTTGTCAGATGCCTTTAAAGCTACGAGCTCACATTTTGGCATTGAAAAAGGAATTCCTTGTAATGCCAAAACGCGTGTCTCCACTGTCCTTTTAACGTTGTTTTATTCCCTTTTATTTTTTTTAAGCAAAGGTATTTTTATATTTCTTATAACTAATTTTTGTTTGTAGTAAAAATCCATTTCTAATATAAAAATTCCATATTTTCTGTACTTACCTTTTTTGCACAATTTTTAATAAATAAGTTTTATTAACTTTGGGGACATGAAAATAAAGATTTATTCCATTGAAACATCACAAACTTCATTATTCTCAAAATTTAAATTTCACTTGTAAATTTGAATTGTAAATTATTGCAGAATATTACATATACTTGCGCTCTTTTATAAATTTTGTCTTGGGTAATATTCAATTTTTTGCAACTACTCGGTATTGGCCGAGTATCTGATCAAAATTTGGCCGAGTATCGAGTATTCGGCAAATTGGCCGAGTAGGCCGAGTACCGAGTAGTTATCGAGTACTCGGTACGTCTCTATTTTTCAGCAATCATAGAGGAATGAAATTGTGAGGTCCGATGAAGTGCCTACATCTTTTATTTTTAAATGATCTGAGCAAAACTCAATGTTTTAGACAATGTTCAAGGCTTTGTTTTTTTTTTTTTTTTTTTCTAAAAGCAAGTTGTACCTTTCAGGGCGGAGGAGCGTAAAAATGTTTTTTCCTCTAGTGTGGAAAAGTTAGCTACTGGTGGTTATGTTACGTACAAGTAAAAGTTTTGGACAAAAACAAAAAATATCTTCTACCTCCATTTTGGTATGCCAAATCAATCAAAACGTTCCCCCCCCCCCCAACTATACCAGCTCAGATTTTCATTATACGTTCGAAAATCTTGTTCTTTGACAGCTTAAATTTATGTATTATTATTTTTTAATCCTAAATACATAATTGATGCGAAATAAATGAAATAAATTTTTGAAATTCGTTAAAAAGCCCTCATTTTACTTTTAATATGTTATAACTGAAGTTTCATGAAAGCTACAGGACTGCTTAACAATTTATTTTAAAGAGAATTGTGTGCAGTTTAATTTGATATCTTATTTAAATGCTTTTCTTAAAAAAGAAATTTTTACCATCTTTAAAATTTTAACTTTCAACAGTTTTTCAGATATTGTTTTCGAACTTTGAAAAAAATAATATATTATTTTTAAAGCGTTTTAATGAAAACATCTGATTTTTTTAGAGTGGGACCGTTAAAGGATCAGCAGTTATAGCAAATAATGTAGGACACATTTTTGCAAATTTTGATAAAATTCTTGAAAACTCACAAAACTAAGAGTTCTTTATTTTAGAAAATTCAATTTTTTTCAGATATTGCATGCTTTTAGTGTGTTCTAATAGCAATATCAGAAAACTGGTCAAAAACATGACACGATTAGCAGGTATGGTAAATAATTTGTTATATAGTTAAAAACAAGTATCATGGAGGTTGGGTTAACGTTTCTGAATCATTAAAGGGATTCAGACATCTTAATTTACCTAATAAAGATTGCAGGACGTTAAAAAAGTTTATTAGCTGGGCAATTCCATGATAAGGTCAACCAGATGATCAAATTTTCAAAATTAAAATTTTGAAACGAATGAGGTGTCATTTTAAAGGTAAAGAGTTGTATATTTTGAAATATCTGTCTAAAATTTGATCACTTCAGTTATAAATAAGTTACAGCAGGTTAAACCAAGGTCAACATCTTGAGTATTTTCAAACCATATTTGGTGACTCTCAAAGAAATTCTGTTTTTTCCAAAAAAATACATACTAATATTATGAACTTTTATGAATAACCATTTAAAGATACAATGTGTTGCTGGTGATGTTGCAAAAATGTGTCAAAATATAATTCATTTTGATTTGTAAAAGAATTCCTCTGGAGTACATTAAGTGTTTTACGTCCGACACCAAAATGTGCAGTTAATTATGCTGAGCCAATAATTTTAAAGCTACGTACATGTATTTTTGGGTACAAAGTAAGAATTGCAATCTCTTTGATGTAACCTATTTTTATTTTGTAAAAAGTGAATATTTTTTACTAAAATCTAGGTGTCGGACGTAAAAATTTTTTTACGTCCGACACCATTTACGTCCGACACTGTTACATTCCTTTAAACAATATATGTTTTCAACTGTGTTTCTCCTTTTTTTGCCTTTAATTTCAAAGTTAAAGTGAAACATGCATAAAAAAACAACTTAGTGAATTTATTGCATATACATTTAGGGTTGATAGGGGTAAGTAGGACCCCATTTGAGAAAAGGTGTGTTGAATGAACGTAATACAGTTGATTAAGATTAATTTTGGAAAAATTTGCCAAAACTACAAGTGGAAAAAGAAATTGGAAACACTAAATGACTGCGTCTATGTAAAGTTGGCTAAGAAAGAACCATTATCAACATTCAACCCATATAAATCTTGATGGTTTTCTTTCAGGTAAGTTTCACAAATAACTAATCGCCAGCTTTTTTAGCTATATCAATTCCTATTAAGTCATCATAGTTGCCTTGTATTTCACTAATACAAATATTTCATCAAAGTTGCTTTTGATTTTCAAATCCTCAGTTAGGGGGGGGGGGGGGAACCACTTACCCCATAGTGTAGGGACGTCTTATAGCGAAACTTTACGGGGTAAATGGGGCCCCTCCTCAAAAACAGTTTTTATATAATAATATTTTAGTCAAAAATTCTAATTGCAGTATGCACTTTAAGTTAAACTGTACATGAATGTTTAATGATCATAAAAAAATAAATGCTAACCCGGAAACACTTCTTTGAAAAATGCTGCTTAAACTCGCCAAAAAATATTTTTCAGATTTTTTTTTTTTTTTTTTTTGACTAAGTTCTTTGACTTAGAAAAGAATTCCACGTAACCCAAATAAATGCAAAATTAATCACTATAATGAACCATGACATGATCAATGTAAAAAAGTATAAAAACCATATGGATAGGCAGTTTTTGGGGGGTGACCCACTTACCCCAGTGTCCCACTTCCCCCAATCAACCCTACTTTTGAATTTACTTGGTAAATTTTGTTTCAGTACATGTAACCTATAATTTACATATTTATAACTGTAATCATTGCTATGTATTTACATTTAAGAGCAATAGTTTACATCCAATATGAACAATTTACGTCCGACACCTAAAATTTACGTCCGACACCAAGCTTAAAATATTTTTTAAATAATTTTATTCCTTATAATATCATTTGAAAACTGAAATATGCTTCAATCATAAGTGTACTTTAGAATTATGCTGTTTTTAAAATTAAAATTTTAGCCAATTCACAGACTTTTAATAATTTTTAAGTGAACCATCAATTTTACTATTTGTGTGTTTACGTCCGACACCAACTCTTTAAAATTTTTTAATTCATACTTTAGGGATCTATTTTGAAAAACTAACATAATTTTTTATTCAGTGGGATGTAGTAAGTATCTTGTAAATAAAGTTGATCATTTTGGAACAGTTTATGTTTGGTAAATGGAATGAAAACTGAGAAATTTTTCTTCATTTTTTACGTCCGACACCATGGAATTGCCCAGCTATAAAACTACACCATAAAAATATGCTGTTAATTTCCTGTGTTCTTAAATGGGTTGCAGCTCTGCACACAATTTTTTATTATTATTATTATTATTTTTAATTAATTAATTTATTTATGTATTTATTTATTTATTTTTTGAGCTCTTGCTTTAGCCATTTCTTCTCTTTGAACTCATTTAATAACTTGGTGTAAAGGTTCAATTTAAAATTGCACTATTAACTATTACTAAAGCTCTCATTAATTTTGCCAATAAACTGAACTATTGATTACGTTCCTCTTCAATGCAAGCAAAAACTGCAAAAATACACAGAGAATAATTTTTAAAAATTTTCTATGTACAAAACTTTTCAAAAAACACATTAACAACACTCTAAACTGTTATGCTGGTTAACAATCAGAAAGTTTTACGAAGAATTAACCAATGGCATAGACTTCGGAGAGGCAGGGCACCCCTACTACACTGTTAAAACTACAGGTTGCGTTTGGCACCTGTCAGGGGTGAAACGCTTGTTCACCAGCGACACCCGAAAAAGAGCCGAAATTGCACCCTTAGCAAGGGTGAAAAACTGGCTCCCTTCACCCAACGTGCACCGTAGGTTGAAAAATGGCACCTTTATTGCTTCCTATAGGGATTCCCCCCCCCCCGTGTTGTGTGCGTTTTTGAATACAATTGTGTTTTATTTATTTTGATTTATATATACGAAGGCATTTGATCACATTTCAACTTTCGAACATAGTTTAGAAGTGTTCATGACTTTAATTTGTCTGTTCGTGCACTAACTTTCTTATACTCACACTTGAATTGCTCAGTAATTAATATGTTGTTGACAATTTTTACTAAAATCCGTACCGAAAATGAACAGGGAAGGTATTTATCAATCATTTGCCGGAACAACCAGAAATATTAGGTAACATTAGATTAGAATCATAGGAAAATAAAAGCGTTTCATAAACGTTTAAAATTTTAATCGAGCGTAACTTATCAGTACTTATTATAAGATTCGATATTTGAGTATCCTTATGCGTACAAGATAAATACTAATTTAAAAGCCCTTCTTTACAATGTCGTTTTAGTTTTCCGTCAGATTAAAAATAAAAACGAGCAGATAACTACATTAGCTTCATGCAATAACGCCTGAGAAAGATACGTTAACCAAAACACGATGTGAAACATGAGTCAAACGCTGAGTGAGAGATTTCTTTTCACGCAGTTTTTTTTTCTCTGCCTTTGCTGCTCTGTTCGTTTCCACTACATAGTTATTTCATTCAGAAGAAATAGACATTGGTATATAGGCTGTTTACGTCGATGCATTTTTATTCCGGAATTAGCAATTCAATTATCAGCTGATTTAAACGTTTTTATTTTTAATGTTGTTGCTGTTCAAGATAGTACTGATAGATAGTTTTAGGTAACAGTTTTTCAGGATATAAATAACAAGACATTAAATGTTTAATAAGGTAAACGGAACAATAAGAGTTGTCAACATACTTTAAACACTTTAAATATGTTCGAAAGTTCTAAGAACTACAATATGATCAAATGCCTTTACTTACGCAAGATTTCGAAGATTAATCCACGAAATTTTCAGTTTTGTACTTCATTCAATGTGAAAGTAAATTTCGTTGCAACTTCTTTCGTTCGCCATTCAAACTGAAGTTTCGTTGGACGATAAGTCAGAGCGCATGCGCAAGGAGTCGCTCTCCTATTGAATGGTCTTTTAGCACTTTTGTTGACGTCGTTCACCCACTGAGGAACCAAAAGCACCTTAACGACACTTCCTAGCCTCTGTTTCACCCAGAGGCACTGTTTTTTCACCCTTGGGTGAAATTCTTTACCCCTGTGGAACTCCTAGTTTTAACAGTGTATATACCAACTGAGTGCACATTTACTTTAAAGATTATAACTTCAATTCATGTTACTAATGGTAGCAATGCATTGGAAAGAAACACAAATGTGGCTATTGTCGAATCAGCCATTTTCATTGCAAAAGCTTCTTCTCTGGCTTAAGGAAAGCATGCACAATTTGTATATAATCTAAAAATGAAAAATAAAGTGATCTTCCAGTTCTATTAATATGTGCCAATCACTGGATCCCAAGATGTCATACACTGGGGTATCAGGTGCCAATTACTGGTGATTTTGGTAATTTTTTTATACATATTATTTTTACAAAAATATCTGTTCAAATATTTTTGCTTTTAGTATTACCAAGAGTTTGTAACATGTCAAAATACTTAAGGGTAAAAAATGTAAGTCTAATTCATGTCTAATTCATGTGTGTGGATATGCGTATGTGAGGATGTGCATATGTGCGTTCGTGCGTATGTATGTCGCATAACCCAAGAACGGAATGTCCTTGAAAGTTCAAATTTGGTACGTATACTTCTAGTGGGGTCTAGTTATGCACCTCTCTGTTTGGTTGCATTCGGATGCTCCAAAGGGGGTCTTTTGCACCTTTTTGGGGGAAAATCATTGTTAATTTCGGTGTAAACTCAAGTGGTGTTATAATTTGGCGGACACTTGGCGATATATAGTCTTTTGGTCGCCAACTTGGCGACAAATTTGGCGATTTTGTTTCTTTTAAATCTTGTTTTAATTTGACCACTGTTGGTGATATTTAGAGAGTAAACTATTGAATAACATTAAAAATGCCAATAATGGGTAAATGACATTAAATTGGAGTAAAAGGAAGTCATGTGATGCACACATCGTTCGTTTTTTTTTTTTTTTTACTTTTCGAAAATAATCAACAGTTCATTGTTTTCCCCCCGCAATATGTCAAGAGTTATCATCTGAGCTCATTCAATCATGTTCGCTTGAAAGAGCAATTGAATATCTATTTATTTAGGGCAATCACTGTTTATTTTTAATAGAAGTGTCGCTTGCCCGTCGTAATGTAATTATTCTGGGTTTTCCACAGGAACTCTCCAATCTCGCTCAGAGCTTTTTAATACTGTCAACCTAATTCTTAAGAATGTTTAGTAGTTGAATTTCAAGAAAAAGAACTGAAAGCAAACTTAAGAAAAACAATGTTTCCTTAGTCATTTAGGTCCCAACTGCTTGCTTTCATTTCTTTAGAAAAATAAATGTTATATGTGCAAGTGACTGTAACGTTTTCTTTTCCTCCTGCAAATACATTTTAACTACAAAATACTCATTTGACGATAAATGCTTCATTAATAATAATAATAATAATAATAATAATAATAATAATAATGAAAATATATTATAGTTCAAGAATAAGTGCATGGTTCGCACGCTCCTTCAAAACCCCTCCAATACTCCTTCATTTAGGAAATTCTTTTGAAGGGCCCTTCAAACTCCTTCATTTTGGTTCTAATTCCTTCAAAAATCCTCCTTTTTTAGTTCAAGACTACATAATCTTCCTCCATGGTTGTAACTTAAAATACTTCGATCAACAACTAACATGGGCGATTTTAATGTAGTAGTTTTTTCCATAAAGATGTGATTTACAAATTGATCATAGTTAAGTCATAAAAGTTGAAGGTGAAAATTTTATTAGAAGACTAAGTCATAAGTGAAGTAAAGCATGCTTCAATGGTCCTTGGCTATTTTTTCAAGTTTTATGGTTATTGTTTTCCATTCCACCACACTCTCAGCAGCAAAAGTCAGGCTGTCTAATTATTATTTAAATATTTGAAAATACATAAGTAGATGTACTATATTAAGTGATTGTGTTTAAAAAAAAATTGTTTAGTAAATCGTAGTTATGATATTGTAAAAAAGGTCATTCACAAGGGATGTCATGCCTTGAGGAGGAGACGGGCTCATGAAATTGTGACAAGGGGAAGAAAAAGGGTGACAAAAAGTGACATCACACAGTTATTGTAACAATATGTTTGTAAAAAATATGAAATGTGACAAGAGGAGGAGTTAAGTGAATTGCGAAAACTTGCGATAAAAGGGTTAGAGTGTCAAAAATGTTGAAGAAAAGTGTGACATCATTCAATGACAGCCCATTAGTACTCCTTCAAAACTCCTCAAAAACTCCTTCATTTTATTTCTGAGATTGAGCATGAACCCTACGAGAAGCTACTCTTATCTGAAAATTGTTTAATTATCTTTACTAAAACTGCAAAAAGGAGTGTACAAAAAAGCCAGAAGGAATCTAGAAACGAAAAAGTACTTTAATTAAATATTTGTTATTAGGTCAATCTAACATTTTAAGCGAAGAATTGACTAAATATAAGAAATCTCTAAAGTCTTTCTACCTTGGTAGAACATTTGGTAACCTATCATTAATTTTACAGTGAGTGCTTAAATGAGCAAACAACGCTAAAAAACGAAAATTTAAAAACAACGAGCCGATGTGTGCATCACATGACTTCCTTTTACTCCAATTTAACTTATTTTTTCTCATTATTGGCAGTTTTAATGTGATTCAATAGTTTACTCTCTAAATATCACCAACAATGGCCAAATTAAAACC
This sequence comes from Uloborus diversus, assembly GCF_026930045.1. Taxonomy (NCBI): domain Eukaryota; kingdom Metazoa; phylum Arthropoda; class Arachnida; order Araneae; family Uloboridae; genus Uloborus; species Uloborus diversus. Next base: position 231,744,563 of record NC_072731.1, on the reverse strand, counting down.
AGATTAAAAAAAAAAAATTAAACTGCCAAATTTTTCGCCAAGTTGGCGACAAAACTTAGCGACCAAAATACTGGCGATATATCGCCAAGTGTCCGCCAAATTATAACACCACTTGAGTTTACATCGATCGGAGGAAATCGAAACAATGATTTCCTCTCAAAGAGAGGCAAAAGACCCTCTTCGGAGCATCCGAATGCAGGAGTCTAATTAAATATTAGCTAGGAGTCTAAGTACCAAATTTCAACTTTCTAGGACAATCCGTTCTTAAGTTATGCGACATACATACACACATACGCACATGCATACGTACATACAGACGTCACGAGAAAACTCGTTGTCATTAACTCGGGGATCGTCAAAATGGATATTTCGGGTGTCTGTACGTTCCTAGGCATATATCCACGTGTGGTCGGGTTGAAAAATAAACTTAACATTCATTCGGAGGTGAGCAAAATGGAAATTAAGGTCGTTTTTTGAGTGAAATTTTTTTTGCGAATACAATACATACTTTTTTTTTTTAAAAGGAAGTAAAAAAAATAAATTTATGCCTTTTAAATGGAAGTATTTCCGACCATATAAGCAGCGTTCGTTGATTTAAATCAGGATTAAAATCATGATTTAAATCAAGTGATTTTTTTAAAATCAAGTGATTTGAATCAAGTGATTTTTTAACAAAATCATTAATAAAAACAGTTAACTTTATTTTTATAAATTAATTTTGCATTTTTAGAATGTATTGCCCTAAATTTTACTACACTGCATTATATCTTAACTTCAACAAGAAAAACTACATACCTGTAGATCCCTCTTTCTGTGTGTGTAACAGATTTTCACTCTTGAAATATTGCTTTTTTCTTCAAAATTACAATTTAGAACAAAATAAATATTTGCAGTTGTTCTTATACACAATGACTAATATAGTTAAGAAAAGTAATTGTTCAACATATTATTTTACATTAAAAATGTACACAATGATGTAAACCTTATCTTAAAGTAAAGCATAAAACAAAATCACATCTCAGCTAAGCATTATAACGTATTTATAAATATTAAAATATTGAATAGTTAGATAACTTATTTTAATTTTAAAAGCTGAAGGGATTCAGCTATTGTATGAAATGTATTATGTTTATACATGTAAAGTAATTAATATCTACAACTTTTTCAACATTAAAAAAAAAATTAAAAAATCTGATTTAAATAAAAAAAAGTCCGACTTTTTTGATTAACAAAATAATTTGAAAAAAACGAACACTGCATATAAGTAACATCTTTTGGATTGAAAAAAGGTTTTAAAAATGTGTGCAAAATATAACGCTATTGTTTCTAGTTTTTAGTTGGGTCTCCTGTTACTATTTACGCACAACGCTATTTATTGATTTTACCTACCCTACAACCACTATACAGCGAATCCTGAATTTTTGAGATTGACGTTATCTCTTATTTATATCGAAAAACACTAAATTAGTCTGATATTACATCTCCAAACCCTCTTAAACCAAACTCTCGTAATACATGTAATTGGAATTGCAAAGTTGAAGCTTCGGCTCATTATTTCATGGAATTGGTGACAGTAAATTCAACTTTTCATTCTTTGGTTTATTTATTTTTAGAATATTCCTAAATTCTAATGCTCTGAATGATTTAGTTTAAAGATTTTCACTTTTAATCAAACCACATCAGGATAAACCACGAAGATCTGCCGCGCCCGAGATTGGTGCCACACGCCTTGTATTTCTTGTAATCCTCATATATATAATAGACAATGATCGAGTAACCCGCGAGTTTCCACTATGAAACTCGCGCTACGGCATGATAGTTTGATAATACGTTTTAGTAATGTTTAACATGCAGGTAGGGATTGCAATACCGGACCAAAAATTCAATACCGGTATTCGGTATTTTTAAAACGTGATACCGGAATACCGGTATTAATACCGGTACTTGAAATTTCTCAAAAATTGCTTGAAAACATATTGCTTCGTTGCCACATTTCATAATTTTGTACCAATATTGTATTATTATGAAAACGTATTGTGAATAAATATAAAATGAAGGAACAAATGTCATAATAAACAATCAATACAAGTAAAAAAACACATTGCATCTATTGAATTGTCTCTAAGCCTGGAACTCATTTTAGTGCTTAACTTTCCTACAGTTAAAATTACTCTTTCTGGATTCACGCAGGTCGGTGTTACTGTTAACAATGCGTGATACACCTCCTCCAATTTAATTGCCTAAAATTATTTTACCTTCAAAAAAATTAGGTCTGTTACATGTCATTTTTGGATAAAACCTTTTGTGTGTGTGTATGCTTCTTTCGTATTGTGTGTATTTATATAATTTTTTAATTTAAAGCTAGTTAAAATTCCTTACCTGAGAGACGATTCCAAATATTAACATCATTTTCTCTTGAACAGGAGGGGTTTGTGTTTACTTTTTATTAGCTCTTTAGTTTGAAATTTGGGATAAACTTGACTAAATTTGATCTTGTTGGTTTCTCTATTCGTTTTAGCTTTCATTTCAAAGTTTTTTGCAATTGTAATTATGTAAATATTTGAAAATATCTTTGAATTCGTGTAACATATTTATGCTTTTCCTCTATGCAAATTTTCAAGGCAATATATAATTTCTAAATACTATCCTGCCAAATATGAAATCAAATATCGAGACGGCACAACAAACCAATATTGGTGCCAACAAATTGCCATTTGTAATGCTAAAAAGAAAGTTTTTGTTAAAATTTAGAACAGTTGAGACACATGTATTTAAGACAAAATCATTAAGCATTCCTGCAATTGTTGGTTTGAATAAACTGTTCATCGGACAAGGGGGGGGGGGGCATCCAAAATTACACTCGAAATTAACTTTCCCAAAAGGGAAAATGAGCGATCAGGGAAATGGAAAAAATAAATACATGGTGTACAAAATACATTTGTTTAATGATGTTCTATTAGTTCATGCTTTTGACGCTAAATTTTTACATCAATAGATTGATTTCGGTTCTGTATCATGGTAAAATAAATGTACCTTTTAAATATAAGTAGATATTTAATAAGTTAAATTGAAAATTCTTGAATTAAAACTATTTATTATTTTCAGCTACTACCGAAAATACCGGTATTTTCGTCAGCAAATACCTGTATTACGAAATTGCAAAATTGCTCAAAATACCGGTATTCGGTATACCGGTATTGCAATCCCTACATGCTGGGGAAGGCTTTATTGTGACTAGGCTGAACTCGATCCGATAACTTTACTGTTTTACTAGTAAGACTATCATTTCATGTGAATGAAGAAACGAAAGAATGGTCAACAATGAACGCTACCTACTAGGGTTCAGGGTTAATCCACTGGAGTGAGGGCTACAATTTCAAGTATCAAAGTATCACTAAACAGGCAATGGCTTCGTTTAAATGTAGAAGCAATTTTCACCCGTCATACCTTGACGGGCGACTTTCTAGTTATTGATAAAAAGCAGTCAAACGCACAGTATAACCGTACAATGATATTTCTTTAGCCAGTAATATAGCACGAGTCCCCTTTCCATCATAACTTTTAGCTGTACAATCGTTATTTTTAACTAAATGCATTACCGAAATGTATCAATACCTTATGCTAAAATAATTTTTGTATTCTAACTGTCGTAACTACGCATGCTTTCGGAGTCAAAACTCAGTGAAATGCTTGTAAAAGGTGTTTTTTTTTAGAGGTAGAGAACTTTAGATTCAAATAAAACACAGTTAAATGTTGTTAATCGCCATTAATGTTGCTTTATTCGAAAGATGATTCTTTGCCACTTTTATGAAAATATGATTTCTGGCATATGGCCACCTCGGAGGGCTCGGAGAATGTCCAATTGGAAAGTCCAATTTTCTCACTTTTTGCAGCAATAGAGGCCGTATGTCAGTGATAAGGTGGCGAATGTTCTCTTCCAAGGTGTCAATCGTCTGAGGCTTATCGGTGTAGACTTCACAAAGCCCCACAATAAGTACATACATACCCCACAAAAAGTAGTTCAGCGGTGTTAAATCGCATGATCTTACAGCCGAATGTTCTCTTCCAAGGTGTCAATCGTCTAAGGCTTATCGGTGTAGACTTCACAAAGCCCCACAATAAGTACATACATACCCCACAAAAAGTAGTTCAGCGGTGTTAAATCGCATGATCTTACAGGCGAATGTTCTCTTCCAAGGTGTCAATCGTCTGAGGCTTATCGGTGTAGACTTCACATAGCCCCACAGAAAGTAGTTCAGCGGTGTTAAATCGCATGATCTTACAGTCCAATTCACGCGTCCATAACGCGAAATTATTCGTTCACCGATCGCTTCTTTCAATAAATCAATTGTCACACACTTTGTGTGGCATGTTGCACCGCCTTGTTGTCTATTCATGATGAAATGGCAAACCAAACTGAACACAAAACAAGTGATAGCTATTAAAATAGCACACATATCAAACAGTGTTGCCAACTGAAAGTTCTATACCTCTAAAAAAACCTTTATATGAATATGCCTTTTTTTTCATAAGTACAGTCAACTATGTTGTGCGGATTCAAAACTGTACAATATGGGATATATGGCACACCGCGTACCGGTATCATAGTCCTTTTTACGGGATACCGCTATGACAAAAATTGAACGTTATCTCTAACCATGCCTTATTTTACTGTGTTACTGACACATTTTTGTTACTGGAATACTTTTTTTTTGTGGTTGATTACGTTATGAACTTTTTTTTTTCTTTTTCTTAGCACCAACAACCCTCCAGATCATTTGTTTTAGGCATTGGCGTATAGCTAAGGTTGAGTGCAGGTACCAAAACCAGAGGAGGAACATGCATTAAGTAAAGTAGGAGAATGTAGGGCAAAGTAAAATGGTTAAGATATAACTTTTTTTTTTTCTTCAAAATGAACAATTGTTCTGAAAATTACGGTACAAAAAGAGAGAACAGTGTATTTTGTAATATAACTTGTATTGAAACATTATTTTTCTCTTTTTTACAGTAAATTAATACCTCTAAAAAAAGTTGGAAATTTTTTACTTATTTCTTTCATGGGGCTAAGTGAAAATTCAAATATTTTTCTAGTGAATTATTTTCTATTTGATTATTAAAGATATTTTTGACCAAATAAAGGGGTAAATAAAGAAAAGAATGAGTAATTGAAAGGGAAATGAAACAATAAATGAATAAATAAATAAATTAATTAGGTAATAAGTGAGAAAAATAAATTAGTTAGTAAAATAGTGAATGAATAAGAAAATAAGTGAATGAATGAATAAATATAACGAAATTATTAAATGAAGGAATGTAAATGAAAGAATTAATAAATGAATACGTAATTGAATTGATAAAAGATTCAAGAAGTAAATGAAATGAACTATTTCACTTTGCCCCATTCATGCACCTGATTAACTCGACAAAGCATTTAAAATACAAATAGGCTTAATATTAAACAAAAAAATACTGCACTGAATATTAGTAGATCTCTATCAATGTTTAAAATGTTAATAATAAGAATTTTATGATTTAATAACAACAAAATTAATTTTTGACTTACAACAAAATATTACAATACGAGCAGTAGCGTAGCGATAAAATATCCTTGGGGGGGGGGGGGGGGGTTGAAGTTTAAAGTAAAGCCATGCCCTCAAGTTTATACACTTATACTGTGTATATATATATATATATATATATATATATATATATATATATATATATATATATATATACATATATATATATATATATATATATATATATATATATATATATATATATACACACATATATATATATACATATATATACGCACATACACACACACACACATGTATATATATATACATATATATTGTTTTGGGTCTCATGGGGGGTTTCTGACCCCCCTATCCCCCCCCCATGGCTACGCCACTGAATACGAGTATCAATTTTTAAAAATTGCTTGTATTATCATATTTTTGGATTTTCAGAAGTATTTTTTTCTGACTGGAAAAGACCACATGTGTTACTACATGTTTAAAATATTACCAGATAGGTGGCGCTAAAAGCTGAGTAAATATTTCACCATTTCAGTTTGCCCAGCTATTTCCCTTTGCCCCACTTTCCCCTACCAATCAGTCTGCCGCAAATCATTTGACAGCTTGCAGAACCTGCAACTAGCAGCGTAAAACCATCACCACCTACTAAACACTTAAATAAAATATCTCTTACTTCGAGAATTAGCCAGGTGATAGCAAAGCACATAACTAAGAAAACAGCAATACTCTTAGCCGCGGCTAATAAGAATGCGAACGAATCAAGTTTAGATAAATTATTCCAAAAATGTTAAAAAAAATAAGATGACGAAATAACTAAGAGAAAATTTAGTTCTCAATCACGTTTGGACCCACTGCGTGTTGTCAGATATTAAGGGGACACTGGACGTTCAAAAGGAAGAAATTTTTGTCAAATTTTTGAAATTTTTATTTTTTGAATTTATTTGAATATGAGGACAATTTTGTGAGTTTTGTTTTATTTATTATAGTATAGAGAATGACTTAAAATAAGTTTCAGTGTTGTGAAGTCAAAAAAATTACGCAAGGGACTTTTCAAAGTTTTGTTAATTATTGTTAAGGTTATTTACATTTTTTTAAATAATTGGTCTTCTAATTAAAATTTTTTAATGAAATTTTATAATTAAGCTTGTACCAGTGTCTAAAGTATATGGCTACAATTTCATGCAAATCCATCAATAATTAAAAACGTCTGTTTTCAAGGTCCAGTGTTCCCTTAATGAATGTACGAACAGCATCAAAATCATTTAGTTTCATTTTGTTTTTACTTCTTTACTAATAATAAAGCTGAAAGTCTCTGTCTGGATCTCTGTGACGCGCATAGCGCCTAGACCGTTCGGCCGATTTTCATGAAATTTGGCACAGAATTAGTTTGTAGCATGGATGTGTGCACACAGAAGCGATTTTTCGAAAATTCGATGTGATTCTTTTTCTATTCCAATTTTAAGAACAAAATGATGGACGAGTAAATTACGAAATTATCATAACGTGGAACCGTATTATGGGCACAAGTCAATTGACGAGAAATTCACCACACATTATTTGTAAATATACAAGCGAACCAGAAGACCTTTTAATTTTTCTACTACGGGCAAAGCCGTGCGGGTACCACTAGTAGTGAATAATGCTTCAGGTTTATTTATTGTTTCATTCCGTTCTAATGCCGTGCGTCATACCTCCTGCACAAGAGCGGCGTCCTACACTAAACATACGCGTGACGGGTCGCACTATTAGTTTCGAAAATCTTTACAAATAATAAAGCTGAAAGTCTCTCTGTCTGGATCTCTCTCTGTCTGTCAGGATCTCTGTGACGCGCATAGCGCCTAGACCGTTAGGCCGATTTTCATGAAATTTTTCACAGAATTAGTTTTTAGCATGTGGGTGTGCACCTCGAAGCGATTTTTCAAAAATTAGATTTTGTTCTTTTTCAATTCCAATTTTAAGAACATTTTCCCGAGCAAAATTATCATAAGATGGACGAGTAAATTACCAAGTTATCATAACGTGGAACCGTAACATGGGCAAGCCAACTGGCGAGAAATTCATCATACATTATTTGTAAATATACAGACGAACCAAAAAACCTTTTAATTTTCTATTACGGGCAAAGCCGCGCGGGTGCCACTAGTAATTGAATAACTATTTTTTTTCTTTTGCACCAGTGCACATATCGTCGGCACAATGCTAAACTAACAAATGTGAAAGAGCGCCTTTTTCAAATTCGATATTCGCGTCTGGTGTAAAAAAAATTATACAATCAACCCTCGTCAATTTGAAGCCTTACGACTCGAATATAACTTTATCTCGAAGTTTTCATATGGTCCCAAAATAATTTAACTTTTTCAATACAAAGGTGTCTCCATGTCTCGAATGTACTCCTTTCAAGTCGAAGTTTTTACAAAAGTCATTTCCGTTTTATGCATAAAAATACAGCCAAAATATTAAAAAAAGTTTTTTCCCCCTTAAACACATTGTTTTGCTTATCAGCTTGTGTGAAAGGGATAATTTATTTACAGGGTGCGCTTGCACACCCTGTAAATAAATTATCCCCCCTGTTAATGCACACAGTGTTGCAAGATTACGTGAGAAGTAGCCGATCGGGCTACATTTTGCCATGACTGACGATTTAATTTTTTTTTCTTTTTTTGCTGGCTAATCTTCGAAAGATTTAAAATTTTGACAAAAATTGAAAACAAGTAGCCTTTTTTTTCTCGATGACTCAAATAATCTGCTTTTAAGACAGAAAGAAGTTTAAAAGCAAACGAACTGAAGTCAAAAGAAAAGAAATTGGGCCCACGACGTACAAACTTAATGGGCGTTTTAAATGCGATAAAAAATGTAAGCAGTCAAAAATAACTTCCTTTTTCAAAATATCTTAGTAAAATCTATTCTCTGTAAAGATGTTTTTACGTAGTGCTAATAGCTAATTTTCCAAATTTAAATCGGGATAGTACCAATAATTATCTAAACTAGAAGTGTTGTATTTCAGTTGTGTAGTGTTCCCGAAAAAGAAAATAAACTCATTGTGAAAAGGAGTTTTCGATAACTCTAACTACCGATTACTCGAAGGTGTTTGTAAGTCTCTTGGGATTTCAAGTTATAATCTAGAGTTGACGGTATTCAGCTTTTTGGCTCTCCTGATAAGTGCCAATTTTCACATTCGTTAGTTTAGCATAGCGCCGACGATATGATATATTTATCATTAAACTTCACAGCATGTTTTTTATGCAGCAAGGGATTTTTCACACAGCTGCATAAGTGCAGCTTTACTTCCAGATTCACACTACTAAATTCTTTTTTTTTAAAACTTAATAAAAGTAAAATGAATTGTCATTGTCTTTATAGTGAAACGTTTTTTCAATATAGTAATTGATGTAATCACCGTATAACAGTTTGTGACGTGTATGGTTTTTTTTTTAATCTTTTTTTATTAGATTGATTTATAACTAATATTTCAACTTTTCTTTAAAGGGGCCCAAATCCAATTCCACTATGAGATTAAGAAACAAGAGCAATGTTGTTCCTCCTATCACAATATCTATCGGTAGACTATCAAATTCAAAATCGTTCATTTGTCTAAAATTGAAACATGAAAAGAAAAAACGCCTGAAAAAAGCCAATAAAAGAAAAATATCACCATTTTTTCCGTACAGTAAACAAAGACGAAAGATTGAAAATAAGTATCTTGTCAATGATTTTCAAAACGTTTCCGAACGAATTGGAACGAATTTGAAAAATGAAGCTTCAGCATCCGATGAAGATAGCAGGGAGAGGAAGATACCTTGTATAAAAATGAAACGGGTAAAAGAAAATTATATCCTGGAGCCCGCCAATAAAGAAAAAACATTACCTCCTTTTTCCAACACTGAACCAATTCCAGCAGGTGAAGAGAGTGAACATAATGTAGATGATTTTCAGCAATTTGCCAAGCGCGCTCGAAAAGCAACGCAATATAAAATGACTCCTGAAGAAAATTCGGAAAAGGAAACTTCACCTGATTTTGACGACAGTGAAAAGCGACCAATGAAGACTATGAAGGTGCTTTGTTCAAAATTAAAACTGGATAAAATTGTAACGGAAAACGCCGCGAAGGGGAGAATGAAGCCTTCTTTTTTAGTTTCTGAACAGATACCAACAAGTAAAAAGCAGCATGGAAATTGTGTTTCTCAACAAGTTCCCAACAATGTCCGAAAAGCAAAGCAACATAAAATGGCCATTGAACAAAGTGCAACCGATGCCAATTTATCATGCAACACTGACACTAGGGAAGATATATTATCTGGATCATTTATAAATTCAATAACTAAGAAGAATACTACGCTTCCAACAAGCTTAAATAAATACCAAAACACCGAGATATTAACTAGTGCAACAGTAGCTAGAAGGGGGAAAATAACAACAAAAACAGAACAAGAAAAAATTCACTGCTCTGGGAATGAAAATTACCCTGATGAAAAGTTACCCCTGAAGAAAAGGAAGCAAACACGTAATTCAAACCAAACAATACTAAAACTGTCACCAAGGAGAGAAACTGGAAATTACTTTTCAGCAGTATTAACAAGGAACCAGATTCACGAATTGGGAAAAGTACTTTTTGAAAACCAAGCAGAAAATCAGAGTACGTTGGCTGGGAAGGAAAGCAGCAACAAAATTCAAACACAAGAGAAGAAGTCTCCGAGAAAGAAAGAAATTAGCAATCAAGCCAAAGAAAACGGAATTGAATGTTCAACCAAAACAAATGACGTAAAGATGCAAGAATTTGCAAGGAAATTTTCAAGAAATGAAACATGGAAACAGTTTCGAGAACCAGCACCTTTCTGGAGACCAGCACCATCTCCAGAAAAGAAAACAGGAAGTCGATTTAAAGGACCTGGAATAGAAACAGAAATCCTTTTACATGAACAGAGAATACCCAGTACTAGGAAGAGAAAAACTGATTATGAACTAGTAGCTGAAAATAATTTTCCGAATAAAAGAACAGTGAATCTCGATGATTCTCTAAGGTGGAATTTTTCAAGGAATGAAATTGGAAACCGGAAGCAAGGAGTAGAAAGTTCAGAAGAAACAGTCCCAAGAAATGTAAAACTAAATAAACTTCATGTTCAAAGTCAAAAAGACTTGAACAAAGAAATCGGGCATCTAAATCAGTATTCTGAAAAGGCAGAAAATCTGAACCAAAATTTCGGAAAAGAATCTGCAGTAGTTTTAACCATGAAACCAAAGGCAAATTTGGACACTAAAGAAAAAGGCATTATGAGCGAACACAAATATAGTTGTTTTCCTTCAGAAAATGTTTCTTCGACAAATGAAATGAAATATTGCTCAAGGCATGTAAGCTTTAATTCCACAGCAAAAATGGCAATGGATTTTCCTTGTAAACAGTCTTTGAGAATAATGAATGAAAATGATTTTGAAAACCAAGTAAGCAAAAGCGCTCCGTTGTGCTTCAATACTTATGTTCCTAAAATTGGCGACAGCTGTTGTGGAAGTCTTGCAGAAGTTTTCCTAAACCATGATAATTATTGCTCTCAAGAAAGTAAAGATGATACAGAGCCAGTTTTAGAGAATGTTTCATTGTTCGTAGAAGTTGGAGAAACTGCTGAAAATAGTAGCAAAAATGTTTCTACTGCTGAAGCTGCTGACACATTCAAAACTAGACGACATTTGACGTTGCCTAAAACTCGTACGTCTTCTGAACTTATTACCAAAAACAATTCTCAACTTCCATCCAATCATCAGTTTCAAGAAGGCAACAGGGAAATAGATCCTCTCGCCTCGGATTCGACACTTTGCTCTAATTGCCTTGAATCAACTTCTATTGAGAAAATTTCAAAAAGCAACTTTGACATCTGGGAAAATTCAATAACTCCTAACCGGCCAGATTCTTTAGAAAATTCAGAAGCTGAAAACTTAAGCCTCACGGATGCGTTAGCTAAAAGGGATAACGAACAACTATTTGCATTCAACATAAAGGATAAAAAAAACAAGAGAGCTTTAAGAGGAAGAGATCCTAAGCCGGATTCAGTGAGGTATCGTCCAGTAAGCAACTTTCCTTTGATTCAAAATCAGAAACACTCACTAGTATGTAATGATTTTATAGGGAACTTTAAAAGAATTCCATCCATTGAAGCTTCAGAAAATATTCGATATGCCACAGGCCAAAATGTACCGATATATAATCCCAACAAAATTTCAGTAAAAGCAATTTCTGAAGAAGACAATTGCCTTCCCCTAAATTTGTCTTCATCAGCAATTAATTCATTTACTAGCTGTTTTCCTCAAGCATCACATAAAACAGCAGTGCAAGAAGAAGTTTCAGAGATATCAACTGACTGGAATAATTGTATGGGCAACATTGCGGATAATATTTCATTACATGCGACAAATGATTCAAATGAAACAAGTTCCAATGCAATACTACAAACAAGTGTAGATAGTCCCTTGTCGCCATATTCTAGCTCGCCAAGTAAGCTATTTAATTCCGACAGCTGTGTCACACATAATAACGATGAGCAAGATTTAGATGGACAGACTGGACTTGATGCAGATAAAACGTGTCCTAATGTAAAAGATTTCGACAGAGATAATCCTGTGTCGCCATGTTCTAGCTCGCCAAATAAGCTATTTAACTCCGACAGCTGTGTCACACATAACCACGATGAGCAAGATTTAGATGAACAGACTGGACGTGATGCAGATAAAATGTGTCCTAATGTAAAAGATTTCGTTAGAGATAATCCCGTGTCGCTATGTTCTAGCTCGCCCAGTAAGCTATTTGATTCCGACAGCTGTGTCACACATAACCACGATGAGCAAGATTTAGATGGACAGAGTGAACTTGATGCAGATAAAACGTGTCATAATGTAAAAGATTTCGATAGACAGACTGAGTGCCAAACAGAAATGAAAACTGTTGAAGTTGGCTGCGAGCAAAATGACGAAGTAGTATTTGAAGAATGGAATTGCCCATTAGAGCATTCGAAATCGGATTGTGACAAATTTTACTTAGATCCTTCGATTATTAAAATATATTTGCAATTCTATTTAGAACATTTGACAGCAAATTCGGACGAATGTTCCCGTTATAACAGAGAAAGTGATTTAGACTTTTTATCCGCTTTTTCATTTTCGAGGGCAACTTCCATCTGTGTACCTAGTGAGGAAACTTTCGTGAAGGAAGATGAAACTCACGTTAAGTTCCCAAGTTCTAGATGCATACCATCGAATGAATCTATGATGAATGTAAATACTTCAAATGAGTCTTCTATGTGTGGTGACTTATTTTATGAGAATAAAAGCGACGAGAAACATGCCACGTTTGAGCTCGATACACATACTTTAATGAAATACGTTGACGTTGACTGGAGGGAAAAGATCGAAGCTTGGCTCTTTGCAAAATGTCTGAATTGCTCATTAGAGCATTCGGAAGCGGATTCCGACAAATGTGCCCCATTTAGCTTTGAAGGTGATTTAGACCTTTCGTCCGCTTCTTCATTATCGAGGGCAACTTCCATCTGTGATACCAGTGAGGACAATAATTCAAGATCAGAAACCTCGTTGGACAATGCTAAACGAAGCAGTCAGCACGCGGAAATAAAACCGACACTGAAAGATTCATCAGAGCGAACTTCCATTTCTAACTACGACTTTAACATTTTTGGGGTGAGTGGGTGATTTCATTTTTATATATACTTTCTTGCTATACGTTTACATTGAAAATATACTTTTAGATAGCAAACGAATTATTCTTTTTAATCTAAAATAGAGACGTACCGAGTACTCGGTAACTATTCGGTACTCGGCCAATTTGCCGAGTACTCGGTACTCAGCCAAATTTTGATCAGATACTCAGCCAATACCGAGTAGTTGCAAAAAATTGAATATTATTCAAGACAGATATTACAATTAATAATAAATGCAGGTATATAATATACTGCAATCACTAACAGTTCAAATTTACAAGCCAAGGTTAAATTTTGAAAATAATGAAGTTTATTTTGCTTCAATGTAATAAATCCTTATTTTAATGTCCCCAAAGTTAATAAAATTTATTTATAAAAAATTGGACAAAGAAAGGCAAGTATAGAAAATATGGAATTTTTATATTATTAAATTGATTTTTGCTACAAACAAAAATTATTTATAAGGAATATGAAAACACCTTTGCGTAAAAAAATACAAGCAAACAAAACAACGTTAAAAGCACAAATGTGCAGGAACACTGCAGACACGTGTTTTGGCGTTACACGGAACACCTTTTTTAATGCATAAAATGTGAGCTCATAGATTTAAAGACATCCGACAAATGTCGGATTTTTTTTGTCGAATGTCTTTACATTCATTAGCTACATTTTATGCCCTAAAAAAGATGTTCCTTGTAACGCAGAAGCACGTGTCTGCAGTGTTCCTGTATTTGCTTTCAAAACTTATTTATGTTTGGCGGACTAGAACTATAATAGATTGGTATAATTTGTTTTAATTCTAACTTGATTAATCACACCGTTTATTTATTTGTTTATTTTTAATTTTAAAAATAACTTTTTTTCTAAAATTTTTGACACAAGCAAAATCTTTTAAATAATGCATAATTAAATTTCAGCTGTAACATTGTTTCAAAAACTATTATATGGACATGAAGGTCTATACTACTATTCCGATAAGTTCAAATGTACCACGTATATGTCGGTGGTTCTTCTTAAAACATAATTGGTACTCGGTAATTCACTACTCGGTAACTCGGTACTCGGCCGAGTAGTGAAAGGCCGAGTACTCGGTACTCGGCTACTCGGCCAAAAAGCTACTCGGTACGTCTCTAATCTAAAATAATTTCTTTTAAAAATATCAATCTTTGAATTTGTTATTCAACAATTTTCATTTTCTCTCACAATTAAAAAATGTTAGTATAAGTTTGTCTTCGTTTGTTGTTCTATATTTATTTACATGTCTTTTTAATATTCAGTTAACATAACAAAAGGAACAAATTGCGCTATTATGTTTATGATTCTCGATATTTTCTTCGGTGAAATATTGCTTAATTATTTATGCTGATTTGTTGTACTTGCGGAATTATCCTGTGGCAAAACCCTAAAGTTAAAGTTGACAATTTGAATGTAAGTATTTCTCTCCAAAAACGGAAGCACATAAAGTTGCATCTTGAAAAAAATTTCATGTTCGGGTCCCCCCCCCCCTTGAAATTGGATTCTGTTTGAGCACCCCCACTGATTTTTGAAACCCGGCGTCACTGGTTCCAATACCCGAATGAATATATATAGAGAAATTTGTCTAAAAGGATCATTAAAATAAAAACAGCAGTCCCATAATAGTGTCAACAAACCCATAAATACTTAGTAGAATTAAGAGAAAAGTACCGAAAAATCCCCTGTAAAATCTCGATATTAGTCCCTAAAAATTATTTGCTTGGGTGAGCACAACAGCGTACTGTCTGACATTTTGAAGTAAAACCTTGCTCGAATTTGCGCATGCGTCAGGTCTCTTCTGATTTGATCAAAATGGGGGTGATTGAGATAACGATGTGAGGAGATTTTTATTTTTCAATCGGGATGCATTTGTTAGACCGTGGTTAGACGCGCTCTCTGTTTTGCGTTTTCTTTTCTTCCTTTTTTTTTCTTTCTACATTTCTTCCTTATCGGATCTGGGAAAACAATATCGGATTTATCAAAAATGATGCCATAGTGCATTTTCTTATATAACAATTACAATTTGAAGTTCAAATAGGTTTGCGGCAGTTTTTTTTTTTTTTTTTTTGAATAAAATAAATAAATATGCATTAACCGCCACTTAAAACATCACTGGATAATTATCTGGATAATCAATGAAAAATATGCCCTTTGTAATAGATTTCAGAAAAGCACTTGTTAATCACACAAAAATACACCAATATTTTGAGTTCTTCATGTAAACAAGAAAAGAAAAAAAACTTTGTGTATAGTTGAAATGTCAACCATATTTTGAAATACTTAATATTAAATATAAATACAGTTATTCATTTTTTTCAGAGTATTGAGGCTTAAAACTTCATCGTTTTAAAGTGCAGGGATGCCGATTTATAAAATCAGCCGCTTTATAAAATCAAATGTCCTCGGAATCAATGTAATTTTAATAAGCGGCGTAATACATAAAAAGTATCTAACGAGTAAAATATTCCCCAAAACAAAATGCTGATGATAGGATTATGTAAGAAAATTCCTTATTATATATATATATATATATATATATATATATATATATATATATATATATATATATATATATATATATATATATATATATATATATATATATATATTTTTTTTTTTTTTTTTTTTTTTTTTCAAACCTTATTCAAAAAAATCAACATGAAAAGTTGTAGACATAAAAGAGAAGAAAATATAAAACCAAAACTTATCAGAAAAAAAAAATACCTTCACTCATCATATTCATCCTCCTCTGCCGAAACTGTAGCTTCACTATCCCATTCATTGTCGCTTTCTTCTGTATCAGTTACTACTCTATTTGCAGGGGTTCACACATTTCTTCAACTGCAGCATCTTTTTCCCAAGATTTTAAGTTCTAGTTTTTCAATGAGAAGCAGTGAGATTGCCACCTAGAGCTAGATATTTTACTTGTGGCATTTTCTGTTTCTTTTAGCAATTTATCCATGTTCAAGTCACTTGTGGGATTTATATTTCATATTTCTCTTTGCATGTCGGTCCAAACATTTTCAATTGCGTTAAAATTACTGTGGTAGGGTGGGAGGCGAAGCACTTGGGGGGAAAGCCATGTTCTTGAAGCAATTTATCGAACTTATATGTTTTATGCTTAGGAGAGGCAGTGGCGTAGCTAGGGAGGGGCGGAGGGGCGGTCCGCCCCGGGCGGCACTTTTTGGGAGGCGGCAATTTCGCACTTTTGATGCGAAAAAATTTAGCACGTTTTTCCAATTAGGAAATCATGCTTTTGATCTATTGCTGGAGGCAAAAAAGAAAAAAAAAATTGAAAAATTGAATCTTCGAATTGTAAGTTGTTAGTACGACAATGATAATAAAATTACTCTAATACAAAACATATTTTTTTCTTGTGAACATCTCAGCAATAGTGTTTGTTTTTTCTCTTCCTTCGTCTCTAGCTACAGACTGAGGGAGGTGGTAGTTTAAAGTCAAGGGACCATGTTTTTGTTTGCTGTTAAAGATAACTATTACGGAGGAAACAATAAATTTCATAACATTTTGTTAATGATGAAGCTACTAACTTGATTTTAATAAGTTCCTAGGAAATCACCGTATTTGAAAAAAATAATAATAATAATAGTAATAAGGAAAGGGACAACAAGAGCAAAAAGGAGAGAGGTCTCGAATGATAGGCAATTTCTTGCTCATTTTCAGGATAGCATTACCTGTTTCAAACAATTGCTTTGATTGGTCATTGACTACAAAATTTTCACAAAGACAGAATGAGTTTTGTGTTTCATTTTATGATAAACTTTATTCACAACTCGCAAATAATAGTTGCTTGTATTACTCTATTATATCAACTAATTCCTTTATACTATGAGTTGCACATTTAGACATTCATTTTAAGGAAAGGTTTTTATTTGTAAAATGCTATCTAGACAAAGCCTTTTACATTTCGACCTCTATTAGTGAAAAGGAGAATCGTCTAAATTTGGTTATATAGCAGTACCGGATTTAGGGAAGGGGAGTGAGTGAGTCTTGCTCGTACCCTGGGTGGCAACTTCTGAGTTATTCAACATTAGGTGAGTCGCTCAAGCACAGATCCAAAAAGGAGCTATAACTCCCTTTGAGAAAACAAATTGACCCTAAATTTGCGTTTCTAAAACTATAAATTAGGAATATTTCCCCGACTTTTACGCTTCTTCCTACTGTCACAAAGTTTAAAATGCATTCTCATGACATTAATCTTGAAACATTTCAGAGGAGAGCCACTTACCATCCCATCCTCCCTTAATTTGGCCAAACATAGCCTAAAAAAGCGTTTTGGAGGCTTCATTTCCAGCCCCCTCCCTCGCTTTTTGCTGTCTAAACTGTGCCAAAGATAACTTTAAAATGTGTTTTGAGGCCGGAGAATTTTGACCCACCGAAGACAGCTTAAAATTGCGTTGTTAAACCCTCAATAAATGTCACATTTTTTGGAAAGAGCAACCGAATTTTCCTATCCCTTAAGGTCACCAAACAGCCCAAAAGTGCAGTTTTCGGCCTAGAGTTTCGAAACATTTCAAAGGGATAACGCTAATCCGATCCCTTCCCATCTCATCTTTTAGCCTAATATTGATTATGGAGTTTTTATAACTTCAGAACTAACAAACTCCCAAGGGCAGTAAAGCCCTGGCCTTTCCTGTATAATGATTAAAGATAGTCTAAAGTGTGTATTTAGGACATCAACTTCGAACTTTAAAATCCCCATCTCATCCAATGTCTCCAAAAATAGCTTTTAATTTTAACTAAATTTAAACATCATAAAAACTCTAAGGTAGGGACCCCAGATGTGCACGAAATCATCTAACGTCATCACAGTTGGCTCCAAATTTCGTTCTTAGAGATTTCTGTGGGAAGACCCCAAATCCTTTTTTTTTTCCTCAGTGGTGAAGAGCTTAAAATGAGTAACAGTTATATATATATACGAAAAAGATTTCGGGCGGGAAACCCCCTCTGAACTCTCTCTCATAACGTTGTCCGTCAAACAATGACTGAAGTCACGTTTTTAAGACGTCATTTTCAAAAAGTTTTAAGAGGAGACGGAAAAACTATCTGACTTCCCAATATTTTTGGAAACATTTGGAAACTTATGCCGTCAAAGATATACAATAGCGTTTTTGAAACTTCAGCATCGAAAAATTTCGAGAGAGCTTTTCAACGTTCCCTATTCTCTTTAACGTCATCGAAGACAGACTAAAATTGATTAACAAACCGAAACTCGAATGGTTCGGTTTTTCTGGATGAAGGAATCTTATGTTCTATTCTGCGCCCCCTGACAACGTGTAGTATACAAAATTTGATAATGTTTGATTGAGTAATTAAGGCGTGAAAAGATTAGAAACAAACAAACTCACTTTCGCATATATAATATTAGTAAGGATTGTTATCATTACCTCACCTAAAACCGATACGTGAATGGTTCAGTTTTTCTGGATGAAGGTATCTTATGTTCTATTCTGCGCCCCTGACAACGTGTAGTATACAAAATTTGATAATGTTTGATTGAGCAATTAAGGCGTGAAAAGATTAGAAACAAACAAACTCACTTTCGCATTTATAATATTAGTAAGGATTGTTATCATTACCTCACCTAAAACCGAAACTAGAATGGTTCAGTTTTTCTGGATGAATGTATCTTATGTTCTATTCTGCACTCCCTGACAAAGTAAGTGTATGCAAAACTTCTTGATAACTTTTCAATTCAAACTCACTTTTGCATTAATAATATTAGTAAGGATTGTTATCATTACTTCATCTAAAACCGATACTTGAACGGTTCAGTTTTTCTGGATGAATGTATCTTATGTTCTATTCTGCACCTCCTGACAACGTGTATGCAAAATTTGATGATGATCGGTTGAGTAATTAAGGCGTGAAAACTTAAAAAACGAACAAACTCACTTTCGCATTTATAATATTAGTAAAAATTATTATCATTACCTCACCTAAAACCAAAACTCGAATGGTTCAGTTTTTCTAGATGAATGTATCTTATGTTCTATTCTGCACCCCCCGACAAAGTAAGAGTGTGCAAAAATTTCTTGATAACTTTTCAATTCAAACTGACTTTTGCATTAGTAATATTAGTAAGGATTATTCTAATTATTTAGCAATTGCATTTAAACATTAATGTAGCCAAAAAAAAAAAAAAAAAGAAAGAAAGAAATCATCTTGCGTAAAACTAGTGACTTCATTAAAAAAAATGTGTTTTTTATTTTAGACATTCGATCCTGTCTGGCAGGGCCAGCTAATAATGAGGAAACGTAGAGTTGAAGTGGAAGCACTGCACTTAGAAGGCAATAAAGAACTTGTAACGAAATGCTTCCCATCCGAACATTCTCCAATAGACTTGAAACTGAAGTTCGTCCTAGACGAAAATCTGCAGAAAAGTTTTCATGAAAAAACACAGGTTAGTGAGTGATTTTATTTTTTATTAGGGAGACCGGGTACAGTGGTGAAGTTTAATCAAAAGGGAACATATTCATTTTTCAAAAATATCCAGGAAGTGGAAAAACGAATCTAACAGCAAAATAGCTTTATCATAAAATAATCAATTATCCAACGTATTGAAGCACAAAACATGCAAATTATTGCAGACACGTATTTCGGTGTTACAAGGAACACCTTTTTCAATGCAAAGAAGTTTGAGCTTCTGGATGAAAAGTGAAAAAACAACAGCTGAATAAATTAGTGGCGCCGACTCCATGGGGCCTGGGGGGGGGCCCAAGCCCCCTCAAAAATATTTTTGATGGGGCAGAGCCCCCCCCCCCCATTAAATCAAGAAAATTATTAGTTATATTATGCTTTCTAAACTCATAAATTTAACTTTTATTTTCTTTCTTTGAAGATAGCTTTTCTAGTAAAATACATTCAGTAACAAGTTAAAACAAATAATTATTGCGGTAGTAAGCAGGTTAACTGAAAACGAGTGGTGTGAATAATGATAGTGTTACGGTGCTGCAAGCACACTTAGAATTTGTCCCAGTGCGCGAACTTACGGGTCAAGTCAGTTGCTGGTGGGCAGCGATGCGAAGCGCTCATCTAAGTGTTGCTGATCTGGAAAAAATATACGAGGGCTTGATTTGCATATTAAATGAGAGGCGTGATAGTTTTGAATACTTTTGGGTATTGTGTTTAAAAGAAAAACCTTCACAAAATGAACAAATTCAACATCCTTCGTTTCCTCAGAATCGACGTATACCAAAGAAGTATGAAAACAACGAAGCCAGCTCACCGCACACTTTCAAAATCCCAAAGGGGCTGTGGTAGCCCGATCGGTAAAGTGTCGGATTCGGGGCCGGAGGGTCCTGAGTTCGAACCTCGATGGTCGAAGATCCACCGTCGTCATTAAAGGGGACTGGGCGACGCTAAATATGCTCGTGGTCTCAATGTCCTCCAAGTGAAACAATACCTCTGGGAGTGCACCAGGTAGCTATTAGCTCCTGAACTAGTTCTAAATTCTCATTAACTGTTCAATTCAGTGATGGTGCTGACATCTATCGGTATATAAAATAATGGAGGCAAGGCACTTAGTATGCAGTCCTCGACATAAATACAGTTGTAGTCAGTTGTAACTCTGAATAGGAATAGGAATAGGAAATCCCAAAGCACTACAAGGCAATACATTGATGAGGTTTGCGAAATGGCGCAATCTTGCATTATTGGGCGGTTTACATCAACTGAACTCCCACAGGTTATTGCAGTTGAACAAGAGTGCTTGCTTTTGTTAAACAGAGGTGAAACAAATTTTGAAAAATCAACTGCTTTTCAAAAATGACCTAGACATTGAGAGACTTGCGTTTACATATGAGTATGTTAGCCGATATCACTAATGAAAAAAAAAAAAAAAAAAAAACTGGTGTTAAAAAACATGTGTAAATTAAATTACCTTTTTACAAAAAATACTGTGCATGTTTGTATTTATTTTTTCCTTTTTTCAAAGCCAAAAAATGTTTCAGGCTTGTCGAGTTTTCGGGGTTCTAATGTTCATTATATAACTTTGAAATGCTTTAAAACTCACTATTTTTCATCTCAATTTTAGAAAATTTCCCGCTGCAAGACCCTCCGGTATGCCCCCCCCCCCCCACACACACACAATATATTTTTTTTAGTCCGCGTCCCTTCTATGCAAGTCAAGTGCCCTACCTTTTTCAATGCCTAGCTACGGCACTGCACGACTCCCCGTAAAAATGAACAAAAAAATGTCTCTTACTAAGACAAGCGACATGATCTAGTTGAAACAGAAAATTTGTGTACCAATTTTTAGATTGTTTTACTTTGAAAACGCCATATCACATTTGTTTGTTTAAATTATACACACCAGAAAATATGTAAATTGGCATTTTCAAGGAACAAAAATCTGACCTTTATTTGGGGGGGGGGGGGAACCTCCGTGGAAGTACATAACCCCCTAAGCCCCCGGTGATGTCTAGCCCCCTCAATAATTTTTGCAAGTCGGCGCCCCTGGAATAAATCCAGCATTGCTCAACACTGTTGGGATTCTAATCACTCTTTTGATTTTAACTCCTTATCAAATTATCCAAAAATGCCCCAATTCATTGGATCTTGATTTTTGGGAATCTTTCCACATCCTGAGGAACCAGTCTATTTTAGTTAATGATTCCGTATTTTTATTCTGTATGGACCCCATTTTTAAAATAGGTTTAGTTCTTCTATTATTTTTATGTAAACGTGGTACATCTCTTACTTTTTTTTTCCATTTTTTGCATTTTTATTTCGTTTTGTAATCAACTAATTCCAATTTGTATATCCTTCACTCTGTTTTTCCCCCGCATTTCCCCATTTGATACATTGCTTCCAGACATAGTTTTTACCGCTGGTAAAAATTATTGCTAATTTATTCAGATCGGTTTCATTTTTGGACTATTTGCATTGTTTATGGGTTTTCTTGGAAATTTATTACTTAACGGTTTCTTTCCTGATGGAATTATATAATAAATTTGCAATTTTATCTTTTTTTGTTTTGTTTAAGTTCTGATTTTCGATATTTATACTATCTCCTGTTCCAGCGTGTTGCTTTTCTTGGATGACTTTTCATCCAGAAGCTCACACTTCTTTGCATTGAAAAAGGTGTTCCTTGTGACACGAAACACGTGTCTGCAATAATTTGCATGTTTTGTGCTTCAATACGTTGAACAATTGATCATTTTAATTTTCAGCACAAAGGCTGAAAATTAAAATTATCAATTGTTCAACGTATCAATTGTTCAAAGGCTATTCGTTATTTAGCTTTATCATGTTTTCTGGGCTTATAATAGAGCACAAAATGCATAGCAGCATGTGTAACATTGTAAGAAATTTTCGTTTAAAAAAAAAAAAAAAAATAAGCATATATCGCCAGATTAATTTTGGATATTTGGGTCATTCCACGCCAAATCAAGCTTCTGAACTTGACCATCATCGATTACTACAAAATTTACAGGTTTGAGTCTACCCACCTGATTATAGAAAAAAAAGTCTTTTTAGCTTTTTTTCTTTTTCTTTTCCTGATCATTGGTTTTTAGTGTAAGACCCCCCCCTCCCCCCCCCCCAAAAAAAAGTACTCGAAAATGGTAAAAAGTGACATTTTGGTAGTTTCAAAATTCCTTGTTTTTCAGCTTCTATGGGAGCTAGAGTGTCGCAGTATGAATTTGTATGCTTATTATTATATGTTATGATTATAAGTATTTTTTTTTTAAATCAGTTTTTTTTAATCAGTTTTTTTTTTTTTTTAATCAGTTTTTTTTTTTTTTTTTGCTTAGTTTGGTCTACACGTGGTGAAATTTTCACAATGGGACAGATACGGGATCATACCGAAAATTAATTATGAAATATTTCGATGCCACAGAATTCTTTTTCCCAGTATACGGTTGCTAATCGATAAGGAATATTTGAAAATCCATTCCTTTCACTTTGAAAATGCGTCGAAAGAGTGGTCTAGGGATTAAATGCTGGCCTCTTACGACCAAAGGCGCAGGCTCGGTCCTGGCTCCAGTTGGTGGATTTTCAAGATGCAGATAACCGACACTGCACATGTTGTATGAGGGTCATTCCATGCGAAATGAGCAAATCAGCTGTGGCTGACATGTCTCAGATTTCGATGAAAATTTTTATTTAGGTAAATCATGCGTATGCGGAGGAGACGTAATGTGTAGTTCGTGCATGCGGCGTCTCGCAGAAGCAAGCTATACTAAACAGTCAAAAACAAAAATAAAATAAAAGAATCTTTGATAATACTACCCCAAGCACTGTGAAGACAGGCATAGTAAAATATATTATGTCGTGAACGCAAATACGGTGCTTTATAACTATGGCTGAAACAGCATGAGTATGCCCATTTGTCTGGTCAGTTGATTTTAATGGCACAATCAATTAAAACCTCTTGTACTGAGTGTCACTAAGAACAAGGAACGTTGAGGCCAGAACTATCAAACCATCATTTCAACAAAGACAGTCCCTGATTACCGCATAGGCCAACTAAGTCAGGGTCAGGGGCCCCATTTTCCTAAGGGGCCCCAAGTGTTTCAAAAATTTGTGCATAGCATTAAAAAATTAGGTATTTTTGTGAAAATAACAGAAATTATTATTTTTTTTATATAGAAGACATACTTTTTAAAAATTTTGCTAAACATTTTTTTTTTTTTTTTTTTTTGCGTTGACTTAAAGTGGTACAATACAGAGCAGTGGGTTTACAAAGCATTATGCCCCTTGTGCTTCACTTTCAGTAAGTCGAGCTCTAAACAAAGACAAAAATTATCATACCTTTTCTGTTTTCTCTTTTTAGTATTTTTTTCCAATGTACTTTTCTTTTACTCACCATAATAAAAATTATAGTTTACTTGCATGCAAGTCAAGTACAGAACTTCAACTATCTTACTATAATGCAGTTTTGCTTGCTGACTAAAAAACTCCCCGTGATATTGTTTCATGGCTAATATCCGGTAATTAATACCCTATCGGAAAGGTTCCCATCTGCATTCAATTTTCTCACCCATTTACTAGTTTGAACAAAAATTAATGAGGCACTAAAGCAATCTACATGAATTCATCAAGTTTTGTAGAAGTCATAAGTTTGATCATTCCTATTTTAACGCCTGCATTTTTCTTTTGTCCGAGCTTTTTTCACACGACCATCTATGCCAAAACTCCCAGTTCTTATACTATCTCATCTCATTGATTGTACAAGAACTTGGAAAAACGCACTTAGGCAGCGTCTGGATCACAAAGACTGACCACCTGTCAGTCTTTGTGATCCTGTGCAAGTGCTCCCAGGGGGCACTGGAATGTAAAACCTTTTGGCAGTAGCAATAAAAGTAGATGAAGGGAAGAAAGGAAAAGGAAAAAACAAGTTGCGCTTAACATTGTACCAAGTTGGAATTTAGAAAAGAGAACATTTTTAAACTATAAGTATTACTCAAGCGGGGCCCCTTTTAAACCTTGAGGCCCGTAGACAACACCAAAGTTACCTAATTTGTAATCCAGCCCTGAGATGGGTTCTAAGCCAAGACATTTTTTGAGCCCCCCATGCACTCTAACCTTACACATTTAGTCATTGGCTAAATTTTTTTAGCCATTTGGGAGCCCCTAAAAAGCAGGGGCCCTAGGGCACGGCCTAGTTAGCTTGTTCAGTAATCAGGCCCTGATCCTGGCAAAAAGTGTAAGGAAATAAATAGAGGGAGTTTGTTTTATATATGATCCATGAGTTTCATGAATGAAAACAAAAGCTGTTTTATTTTAAAATACTAAATTTGTTTTCAATTCGAAATTATGTGCAAACTGAAACTGCAAGTCAAATTATATATTGGTTGTATTAGTTTAAAATTCAAAGAATTAATAGTTTAATCTTTGTAGCGTACGACTTACTGTTGTGTCTCTGCGATAACCCCCCCCCCCTTTTCGGTTAATAAAGTAAACCTGCTGCGATTAATCAATGGATTATTAATTACTTATGCTATTCTGATAATCAATGCACTTATAGTATCCATTCCTTTGATATGGTTTGGGGTCAAAATGTCGCCACCGAAATGTCGCGGGACAAAATGTCGCGGCCAAAATGTCGCCGGGCCAAAATGTCGCTTGTCCAAAATGTCGCCAGGCCAAAATGTCGCCGGTCCAAAATGTCGCCAGGCCAAAATGTCGCCGATCCAAAATGTCGCCGGCCCAAAATGTCGCCGGTCCAAAATGTCGCCGGGCCAAAATGTCGCCTGTCCAAAATGTCGCCGGGCCAAAATGTCGCCGATCCAAAATGTCGCCGGCCCAAAATGTCGCCGGGCCGAAATGTCGCCGGTCCAAAATGTCGCCGGGCCAAAATGTCGCTGGGCCAAAATGTCGCCTGTCCAAAATGTCGCCGGGCCAAAATGTCGCCTGTCCAAAATGTCGCCGGGCCAAAATGTCGCCTGTCCAAAATGTCGTAGAACCAAAATTCGCTCATTCAGTTGGTAAGAAAAATGCAAATGTACAAAAATGCTGTTTAACACCAAATTTGCAGAATAAATGATTACTGCCTTTAATAAATGTCTTCGTTAAAAATGGGACTGAACTGAGTTTCTTGATGAACTCTAAAAAGATTATTCCGTTTTGATTCGCAACTCTCGGCTGTTTTTCAGCAAACAAATAGAATACAAGCGTTACGTTATCTTATTTCTTGTGACTCGCTATCTACCAACTGTAAAACGTTCTGACGGCGTTCAGTTCTGACGTTCGATAAATTTTTTAAAACTTTTCTTCAAGAATAGTGTGCGTTTGTATGTGACCGATTTTTTGGGGCCATTCTACGTCAAAACCTGTGGTAAGAATTCGAACGATACCCGCAAGTACCCATATATGATTTAGGGCTGCGTGGTTTTTTTGCGTCAATTCGTTCAAGATAGTGGAGTAACTGAACGTTTTCATCGATATGCGTGACTGTCATTTCTCAAAAAATGATGAGCGGAATCAAATAAAATGTTAGGAAGCAGCAGGGGGACAGATTTTGGGGCCAATAACACCAGAGGGTGGAGCAATCGAATGTTTTTTTTTTCCTTTCTTTTTTTTTTTATCTGTGACTGATATATCTCAGTAGACCCTCGTTTTCAGCAGGTTTATTTTACGCGGTTTCGATAATACGCGGTTGAAGATTTGACACCTTTATTTTATTTACGCAGATGAGTTTCGGTTTTACGCTGATGCGGCAATGCAAACAGGTAACATTTTCCTCTCTTTCAAAACCCAAGCTCCTGTAGATTGCAGATTACTCGTAACTAACTGCATTTTGGCGTGCTAATAATCGAACTTGGGTCCTTGGAGACATTTTATGCGATTGGTTCCAGAGCTTTTTCCATTATAGAAGTAAAGTGATTAAACTCACACAGTTCAGAACTCACTGGAAGAAGAGCTTTTAGGAGTGACAAAGGAGGTCAAAACCAACGAGGATACCGACTCCGGTGACACACAACCAAAAACGCTCACATTGAAAATTTTGAACCATTCGTAGACAATAGAAATAATCTTTTTTCTGATTTGTTAGTGAAGGAAGATTTTATCAAGGAAATGACGCAAGTAGTCATGGATGCGTTAATGCTCAGCAAAGAATTAGAGGAAAAATTCTTAATGACTACCAAAAGACTATCATAGCCAGCTGTTCTTCATAAACAGAACACGAAATTAGTTTGTTTTCTTTATGCATATTATGCATAAAAATCGATATAAGTACACATTAAACTTTTCATACAATTAGTCATCACTAGAATGAAGTATTTTTTTATCTACGGAACCTAATCCCTATTTTGAACCCATTCCCTATTTTTGATATTAGGTCTCAATTTACGCGGTTTCGATTTACGCAGCATTTCCGTGGAACATAACACCCGCGTAAAACGAGGGTCTACTGTACAAGGGTTAAGACAAAATTTGGTCTACAGGTATATCTTAAAGGGCGAGTTGCTCATTTATTTTTGGCTTCAGTCATCCCAAAAGGATGGATCACCGAATATTTTTAATCGTTTTATGTGACTGCTATATCTCAAGAAGTAATGCGAGGATTCATACAAAAATGTAGTATGCAAGTGAAATTAAACGAAAACAAGCCTTATTTTCGTTCTAAGTTGAGTTTCGTAATCGTTTACGTGAGTCAGTGTAATTAAATAAACAATGAAAAATATACTGAATTTAAATATGAGAGGTTGAGCAAGATATCAATAAAATCTAAATTAGCCGTGTATTCCTCTCATTTTTGTAGCACTTTAACTAGCGTGGGTGTTAAATAAAAACTGAGTTTGCATTCTTATACAATTTGCGTAGTAAAAATTCAATAATTAAAACAACATTTTTTTCTGAGAGGGAAAAACTTATTTGTTTATTATTATTATTATCAGTATTCTTTTCTTTCTGAATTACCAAGCTATATTGAGCTAGAACTATTACTTTTTGAAACTCATTTTAAAAACTAGTATGTTGTGGCCATCACGAAACTTTCTTCTATATTTTTCTTTTTTTTTTTCTGATCCCTCCCCATGCTTGACGAGGAAGCAATATTCCCAACAAAAACAAAATTACACATTCAAAAACTTGACGACTATCCCAATGTCTGAATTATTGCAAAAGCAAATCAAAGAGCGAAAATTGAAAGTTATTTTAAAAGCCTTGCTTGAATTAATTACAAATATTTTATTTGTTAACAAATATAAGATGGCAACAGTTAAAAATTTTAAATCATTGAGATAATATTTCCTATCATTTCCATACAATTAAAATCACGAGAAATACGCAGACGTTAATCTATTACGATTTATCTTTCTTATTGTTGCATTAATAAAAATATTTTTATTCGCAAAAAAAAAAAAAAAAAAATCAACACCTCTTGGAGCGATCGGCGTCAAAATTGAACCAGAGCCTGTTTACATATGGATTCACATATATTCCAAATTTCAACCAGAACGTAGCATTACTTCTTGAGATAGGGCACTCAAAATGGAAAAAAAGAACGGGTGATTGCGCTACCCCCTTTTTAGCTGTTGACACAAAAATAAAATCAGTTCTTATACCCACTAAGGGCTACTTGCTGATAAATGTTTCTTTCATTCCGTTCATTATTTCTTGAGATACAGCAGTCACAATTGACGACAAAAAACGTTCTATAGCTCAACCCCCGTTTGAGTTATTGACACCAAAATTGAATCAGCACCTGTTCCTGTTAATACCAACATATGGACCAAATTTTGTTTGATTCCGCCAGTTACTTCCTGAGGAATAGCAAGCACGCGTAACTCGAAAAACGTCCCATTGCTCCACCCCCCCTTGGAGGAATTCGCGCCAAAAACTAATGGGCACAAGTTCACATAGGGGCACATATGTGTACAAAATTTCGTTCGATTTCATGCGGTAGTTTTTGTTGTTGAGCGGCCACAAAAAACTGGTCACACACAGACGTGACACACATACATACACACACACACACACACACAGACAGACATTTTCCAAAAATGGTCGAAATGGACTCAGCACACCTCAAAACGTACGAATCCGTCAAAATTCGAAAATTTGCACGAATCCAATACTTTCTTCTATATATTAGATATAGAAGAAAGTAATAAGTCTAAGTCAAAATGATCTGAATAATCTCATTGATATCAGTTATTTCACCCTACATTGTGAAATTTTTTCTTTTCTATTTAAAATTGGAAAATGTGATTCAGCTGACAAGCGCTACTTCGCAAGCATGAAAGTATCCTCTTGAAAACCTCTAATAAAATAGCTGTTCTGAAATTGTCCCCCTTGATGTTCTATCGAATATATAAATTTCATGAATGTTGAGAATTGAAAATATTTGTCATCGCGTAGAGTCGTTTTTCAAAAATCTGAGTGAAAGACACCTGTTTTAGCAGTTACGGGTTTCATTGATTTCAAAAGATTTGACGGTGAAGATTTCGACGTAATTTCAGAATTTTACTCATAAGACAGAGTTTCCACGGCAATAATCGTCATCTCTGTTAAACATTTGTTTTGCTGTCCCAAAATCCCGGTCGCAAAGGACATACAAATGTCCTCTCAGAGGAAGGTCTAGCGCAGTCTTGTTAAACTTGTTCAGTTTCATTTAAAGAAAAAGTCTCAGAACAGTTTTGATCTTACTTTAACCAACGTATATCTCACTGAAAACGTAGTTTTTTTTTTTTTTTTTTTTTTTTTACCGTTCTTAGGGTGATGTTAAAAAATCTATGAGAAAATTAAATTTCATTAAGATACCTTTCTACTTGATTTCCACCCTGGCCCGTGATTTCGAATTTTTCTAGTGAAAGGGGAGAGGGAGGATAACGGGCATATAACCAATGCAAATTTCATAGGATTGCTATAAAAAGCACTTCCACTTGTATATATTAAAAAAAATTCAAAGTCGGGGACCATTCCGCCTGATCCCCTAAATTACTGACTTGTCGCTAAGGTAATAATATGCTAGAGTGAAGGAGTTATTTGTTTTTACTTCATTACGCCAAAAAATACAAACCGCCTATTCTCTTGCCATATTCACATAGCGCCTCACTATTCTTTCATTCGCCTTTAGAACAGTTTAGTTTTACTTCCATACCAATTTTTTGTCTGAATCCTTGCGTTACATCTTGATCCTTTGCTTTACATCTTGAGTATTATTATTAATCAGATTAAACGAGAAAGAGAACTCCATTGCAGCAGCCTTTCGCATGTTTACGTTCTTAATAGTATACAGAAAAACGTATGTTTTTCTGAAAACTATTAATTTTCTGGAATTAATCTGATGCTTACGAATTAAGACCGGAGAAAACGTTTGGAATTTTTGAAAGAACTTACTTTGAAAGGCAATTAATATTCTTTCGCAACTTTTATGCTGAAAAGCATCGACCTACATTTAAATTTTTCGTACCAATTGAACTAGCGAATTTTGGGCCGGCGACATTTTGGACTGGCGACATTTTGAACCGGCGACATTGTGGACTGGCGACATTTTGGACTGGCGACATTTTGGACCGGCGACATTTTGAACCGGCGACATTTTGAACCGGCGACATTTTGGACCGGCGACATTTTGGGACGGCGACATTTTGAACCGGCGACATTTTGGACCGGCGACATTTTGGGACGGCGACATTTTGGCCGCGACATTTTGGGCGTATACCCTTTGATATAAATATCATACTTCCATGCTTTCGGGAACAAGAATAAAAAATATTTCCCAAAAAGATCGAGAATTATTATAAAACATTCTTGCGCGTTAAAATGTTTTGATATCAAAACTAATTTCCTTATCAAAAAACAATTTAAAAGAAAAACTTTAATGTACAGTCATATACATATTAACTCCAAGAATCTAGGAATATTTATTAACATGGAGGAACAAAGAAACCACTGTTTTAACAGCAGACATAAGAAAACAGCCAGTGTTTGACCCCAACACGGTCAACGACTCCCCGTATCGCTACTTAAAACCCATAGCTTAGGATCACTCGGGCTGGGCCCCTTTAAAGCCTTGGAACCAGTAAACAGCCGCCTAAGTTAAGTTGCCTATTTTGTAATCCGGCCCTGAGGTGGTCTTAGGCCAAGACATTTTTTGAGGCCATTTTTTGAGGTGTATTTCATGTATTTCTGCATTAGCCCTGGCTACAGGGCAGTGACTTATTGAAAATACCATGCCTTGCCTTCAATCTTCGAGTTGAACCGAACCATTGTTTCGGTCACTCGTCTGGTCAGTGCTAATTCTACATTTCTACTAGTGTGTTTGGCACTCATGACTTCCTTAAGAAGTTTTCCACCTCCAGCTCAGTCACTTCCTAAGCCGGGCTGATGAGTGCTAATAAGCACGAAACTGCAGTCCTCAGCTGGAATGACTGAGCTGGCGGTGTATTTCATGATTATCGAAAGAGTTAAAGGAAATCAAAGAACTAGGAAATCATTTTACGCGATAAAAAATGCTTCGTTTGGGGGCCCTTCCTAGCTCGGGGGCCCTTGGCGATCCCCGACAAGCCGACCTGGCCAGTACGGGCCTGTTAGGACACTTAACATTTTGATTTTTCTTTTACTTATGTAGAGAAATAAAATAGCTTGGAACACGAATTAACATTTCGAAGAAGTTTATTTTACAGTAAAATAAATGAAAAAATAACCTTAAATAGAGGTAATATAGTCTTGTCAACTTTCACAGATTTCAGAATGCCTACTTGACTTGCGTCTGAAAATATTGATTGTCTCTCCAACCTTTCTAAATCTTTTGAATGCAATGTTTCCACGTTTCCCTCTACATTCGGAAACATAAAAGCATTTAGTGAGCTGAAAATAATTCCTTGTGCAGCTGGTTTAGATTATTTTGCTACTCATTCCACATCTTTTTCAGATTTCTTTAAATTCCTTCATTATGCATGAAATTTACACCTAACTAATGTGTCTCAGATATACTTTTGAGATTTAATTTCATTATTGGAATTGACATTTGCTCTGTTTTGATTGATACATGCTGTTTCCCCCCCCCCCCCCCTAAAGGTTGAAGCCGAATACTGCTTACTCGCTGCTACACCATGTGGTAGAGGAAGGAAAGATATTTTAATTTCATTAATAGAACTGACATTTGCTCTGTTTTGATTGATACATGCTGTTTTCACCCCCTAAAGGTTGAAGCCGAATACTGCTTACTCGTTGCTACACCATGTGGTAGAGGAAGGAAAGATACCTCAAAACAAAGAGATTTAATGAAGTTCAAATTTTCAGACATTTTGCAAAATAGAAACATGACTGCAGCTTTCTTTCCTGAAAAGGTTTGTAAACAATAAATCTTTATGTAGTTATAGATGTACAATGGAACGTCAAAAATCGTTGAATCATAACTCCGAACGGAGATTTCCAAAGCTTTTTTACCCAAAATCTGGGGGGGGGGGGTTCTGCTTTTCTTTTATTTTTAAATTGAATTTAATTTTTCTTTGTAGAAATTAATTCAACTTTCTCCGTTTATCATTGATGAATTTTCCTGAAGTTCGCTTCACTTTCATTGTTTAATTGCTGTATAATACAGGGTGCGGTAGATAAGTAATGAGACTGGCCGCTGCGCGGCACCCCAGTCGCTCGCAGTGGGGTTTCCACCGGCTGAAATGATGGTGGGGGATCTGAGCTAACAATCATAGACTAATAATAAGAGTAGACCGAGCTTTCTCATTCTTGCTGATGAAGAAAATTGGTTCATAGATGTATCATGTGACTGGTGGAAGGGTTTGGCGAAGACTTTGGCAGCATGGTTGCTAAATGGAAACATTATCTATAGTTTGGCACTCGACATGTATTTTAAGACGTAATGTGTTTCCATTAGAATTTTTTTTCAGGTGCTGAGATTGAACTGTTTTTCTTTTAGTTATGCATTATTTTGACATTAGTAATTAGTTTTTGATCAGTTTTCGGTAAATTTTATTTCATTCGGAACTGCTACGTCAGCGTTGACGTAAACGTTTTGCGTCAAGGCAAAAATGTACTAATCGGTATCTTAAATTGAAATTGTAGGTAAAAATCTTACCGTTTGCCGATTCTTTTTGGGCGCATGCATCTTTAATTGCTTAGAGAGTTATTGAAATTGAATAAAGAAAATGCACAGTACTATCTAAACGAGAAACTCACTATATTAACAAAATTTTTACAACTTAGAATAACAAATTTACAAATCGGACTCCATAAAAGATCATTCTTCCGTGTTCCATCAATTCAATTTATTTTATTTATTGTTGATCGTCTGCTACGATCAACGCCCGCTGTTGCTAGGATATCCACCAGTCACATGGTTTGGTTTATGAGCAGCAAAAGGGTTGCCATAGCTCGGTCTGTTCTTATTATTAGTCTATGCTAACAATAGAACCGGTCTGCAGTCGCGTCGGAGCTCTGGCGCAGTGAGGGTCGAGGTTAGCGTAAACGTTGTTTGCGTGCTCGTGAAACTTGTGAAAACGATGGCTCGCTCGGTAGAACAGCGGATGCAATCAAATTTTGCTTTCGCTTGGGCAAAACGAGGTCTCCGTGAATAAATTTACGGTCCATGAAATTGTTACGCAAGGTTTGATGATGAGGAAAGTTTGCGCAAAATTGGTTCCCCGAGTGCTCACCGCCGAACAAAAGCAACAACGAGTGGACGTTTGCCTGACATGAGTCCTCCTGACTTCTTCCTGTTCCCGAAGGTAAAAAGAAGCCTGAAGGGTCATTGTTTCGACGATATTCCGGACATCCAACATGCTGTCACGAAGGCACTAACTGGAATAACTCCAGCGGACTACAGTGGGAAACTTGGAAAACGCGCTGGCAACGATGTGTTGATGCCCAAGGCGACTACTTTGAAGAATATTAACGTTTTGTACAAATCGGATCAATACATTTTTTTTTTCTAGACTGAGTCTCATTACTTATCTACCGCACCCTGTAGTTCCTCACAAACTACATACATTACTGTAAATATTTTTCACTTTTCCTTCATGTTCAGTAAACAATGAGAATTGATTTTTGTTAAATTTCGTTAAAAAAATGTAACTACACTTTGCAGCAATGTGTACTGTACTGTATGTTATGTTCAAAAGTATTGTATAACCACTTTATTTAATTTAATGACATGCTATTTTCTTACGCAGTATTTTCTTAGTTAATTTTGAAAATATGAACTTCTTATGGTCTTAAGTAATTCGGACTTTTGACGTTCTGATGTATGATATTTCTGAAAGCATTGAAAGTAGAGGGTCAATGAAAAAGAGTACTATGTGCATAATTTTAAGTAAATAGATGATTGTTAAATCACTTTTGAATTAGCATAAATTGTGTTTATGAATAAATAAAATGTTTAACTGAAATTCAAAATTTTTACTTCTATCGTGTGTATATATTACATTTATTTTCTTATTGCTGTATACTTAGGTTAAAAATCTCATGCAGAATATGTACTTTAAAATCAAAGTTTCGATTTTACGAACAAAAATTTTTGACGTCTTCAGTGAACATTTTCGAGATTGAATACTGTCATTCATCATTCTGCAGGGGTGCCCACCTAGGGGGGTCATGGCACAGACTGTGCCATTGATATTTTTAGGGAGGAGGGTGTTTTGAGGGGAATTTTTCACTTTTTTGGAGGGGAGGGGGACCTTCACGACATTTAGGGGCTACGCCCTTGTTCTGGGGGGGGGGGGCACGCTTGCATTTTATGAGGCTGTTGAAGGTATATTATGTATCGAAAAGCAAATGCTGAATCTGTTGTACAGCCACTTGTGGGCCTGAGGACATTTCAATTTGCTAGGTGATAAAATTTTGGATGACAATCTGTCCCGTAACAGTTGATTATCATCTTTCTTCTCCAGTTTTAGCCACAAATACAGTAAAATCCGGATTATTGGCGGTCGGATTATCCGCGGGTCTTTTCATTTTTTTTAAACTTATCACTTTTGCTTGTTTTTAGATTTTACATATATTTTGCACATTCAATGTAGAAGTGTTTTTAGTTATAATTTAAATGTATGTGTAATTGTAATTGATATTGTTTAGCTATTGTATACACTAAGTATCGTTTTTTACCTATTGTTCAGATTTTTTTTAAATCCGCGGTTACCGTGCCACACTATTCCACTAATAATCGGGAGTTTCCTGTATATCTTTTTTTTTTTTTTCAATTTTTATGACTATACTAATAGATTATAATGTGGGTATGAGCAATAATAAATAGTACATTATTTCCTTATTTTGTCACAATATCACTTACTTATTATGGTTGTTACGAATACCGACTAATGCGAACAAATTTATAGATTTTTGACATTTCGTGTTAACCCAGCTCAACTGTAAGCACTTGCCACTATTAAAATTCCGAACCTTGTGTTTTGTGAATAACCTTCTTAAATATATTTTTTTTTTTCAGGGGAAATTTCTTGTATATATTATAGGGCGCCACGATTTCATCAGAAGCGGATTATGCAAATCTCCAAAGGTTATCGACCTCATCAATCACAATGAATGTCTCATTGTTTTAATCATACTGCATTGATAATCTAGATAAAAGTGCGGTAAAGATGAAGTTTTACACAGTCACCAATTTGAGGTTTTACCCTCAATTACTGGCGTTGGGTCATACTGACCCGAATGTATGTATTTGTTTATTCTTGTAAAAGAAGACGCAAGCGAGAAACTAAAGGTTAAAAAGTTACTATATTTATACAGACAGTATTATTTTACATATGTAGTAGCACTGTGCTAAAAAAAAAAATTCTTTATATGGTAAAATCTCTTTAATCTGAACTAATCGGGACTGGGGTTGGGGGGAGCTCGAATCATTCGGATTCCAGAACATATTTCACCCTGGCAAGGAAAGTAACACAACTCAAAAAAAAAAAAAAAAAAAAAAAACACAGAATTTGAGAAAAATCAAGGTTTAAGCAAAAGTAGTTTTTTAGTGATTTCGTCTCAAATATTACAATATGCTTAAAAGCATTATGATATGATGTTTTCTGGTTAGTTTTTCTTGTCTAAATTAATAATGCATACTTAATTCCCTAAATTATAAAAATTTAATGTTTCAGTATTGGTAATATCGATTTTACGCCACCACGCACCAGGTATGTAAACTCACTTTGTGCGAGTTTAGTAACAAAGAGCATTAAATTTAGATTTTAAATCAGTAGCTAGCACGTTTTTCTCTAATTTAGAGATGTGTCACTTTCCTTACCGGTGTGGCAATGCTTTGGCATGTTTTGCATGGGGGGCAAAACAAAATTCTCCCTAAAAAGGATTTTTCAGCAATTAGAATGGGACTGTTTTCTTCAGTCAAAAGTACTACTTTTAGTTACTGAAATTGATAGAATGAGCAAAAAAAAAATGCCATGAACCCAAAAAATACATTCATTTTTCTAACATTTAATTTTTAATAAATTTTTTTAAATTTCCGATTTTTCAAACAAGGTTTGGCCTTTACACAAATAATGTACTTCACAAATAATGTACTTCAGCGCGCTGAATGTTTGAGTAAAAAAGCAAATTAAACATTGCGCTCTGCGCTAATGGCATTTCATAACTTGTGATGTCATGTGCAGAAGCGTAAAAAAATGAAATTGAATCTGCTCACTGATTAAAATAATTGTTGAAAAATACAAAACTTTGTCAAATTATTTTAAAAAATGTTCTAACCCTATGTTTTTAAGCATGCTCTCAGAAAAAAAAATGTCTTTAAAATTTCGGATACAACACTATTTTGGGAAAAATCCTTATGGTAATGCAATCGCAGAAACGAAACCTTTTCATTCACAAATATGAAAATTGGATCTTTCCAATCATTTTTAGAAAGATGTTTATTTATTTTCCTTTTTATTTTTTATTAACTTTTCTTTCCTGAAAAATGCAGTAGAAAGTTCCCAATTTTTTCTTCGAACTTCTTAAATTTTCACCCGTTTCAAGAAATGCAATAACTTATAAGAAAAGAAACTTCTGCTACTTTTGATTTCGTTTTTTTTTTCGTTTAACTAAGCGTTTTTTTTTTTTTTTTTTTTTTTTTTTTAAAGCTTCAATAAAGTAAAAATAGTAATATCAATTTCCGAATTTCTGCTCCTATACATGTTCAATTTTAGAAATCACCAATTTAGATTATGAAAAATCTAAAGTTATCCATGCGAAGTCTCCCTAATTTTCACTCAAGTCTCACTAGTTTTCGTCTTTCATTGCTGGCAGCTGTGATATACATATGCGAAACAGAACAGTTATATAGTACCACTAAGTAGTCAAGGTCTTGAAATTTGAAAAAGTCACTAATTTTCTTCTGAACCAAAGATGAGTTTCGCCTCTGCCGCGTTCGGATTAAAGAGGTTCTAAAATTTCATATTTGTATTTTATAAAAATGGAGAGTCTGTGAATTGACATCTTGACTTATTCAGGCATTTTATGTAAAGTTTTACAAACTCGCACGCACACACAAAAAAAAAAAAAAAATAGATATTTTAAAAGTCATATTTTTAAAGGCAGTTTTTTTTTTTTTTTTTTTTTACATCTGATTTAGCGAGGTGCTTAAAAAGGAATTCTTAAAACTCAAAAAATATAGCTGCGTGAATTACGTCTTGACTGAATTTCTGTTTTATAAAAAATACAAGTATGTGAATTAAGTTTACTTATTGAAATGTAAATATTTTTCCTTGATGTTGTAGTCTATCGTATCTTTAGTTTTCATTTATTTTAGCAAGGTTCCTTAAAAAAGGAATACCTAGAAATGATTTTACATGAAAGTTTTCCATTATCTCAGATAATGTCATATTTGTATTTTATAAAAATGAAAAGCCTGTGATTTGATTTCGTAACTTTTATATGATCACAAGAGGTAAATTAAAGATATGAAGAGTCATACATTTACAGACATTTGCATTTTAAATCTGTTGTAACAAGGTGATTGAAAAAAAAAGTCCTGAAGAATGATTTTACATGCAAGCTTGTAATTATGTATCTCAAAGAATTACATACAGTCGGACCTCCATATATCGAAGTAGCAAATTGCCGGGAAAAAATTCAATATATAGAAATTTCGATATATAGCAACGATCTTATTTTATCCTAAAAATATCCTAAAACATTATAATTAAAGCTAATTTTCGTGTATGAAACCTAATTTCTAATTTATACGAGCATCGGATTAAATGAAAGTTAATAATTAAAAAAAATAATAGAAATTACATTTCTGCGCCTTCATACATCTTCATTCTTCGGTAATTCAACTTGATCCGCAACATTAGGGGATTTTCATTTTGACAAATCGAGAGAAGAGTAAAAAATTAATCTACTTAACTTGATGATTTTTACTGCAGCTAAAACGACTAGGAACGATAATCAACAGACAAAAGGGATGACTTGAAACTGATTTTATAATGTTATTGGTTACACCTAAGATATTTGAAATAAACTTGAAGGAATTTAAGAATTCTAAAACGAAACAACGACCTATCTACATACCTCTCAACCCCAGATTCCTTATGAGTTTTGTAGCAACCTTTAGTAAACATAATTTTCTCCCCTAACCTTTATTTTTCATGAGACAAACAGTCTAAAGAAGAAAAAAAAATCTACGAATGTCTCGAAAAAAAATTCGATATATAGAGATTTTTTCGATATATAGAAACAATTTTTCTATGTAATGAACATAGAAATTTGCTGGGATTTTGATATATAGAAAATTTCGATATGTGAAAGTTCCATATATGGAGGTTCGACTGTATTTCTATTTTATGAAAAATACAAATATGTGAATTATTTTTTGACTTATTGAAATGTAAATATTTATAATTGATGTTGTAGTCTATTGTATCTTTAGTTTTCATTTATTTTAAAATCATAAGAGGTTAATTTAAGACATGAAAAGGTCATACACTTACAAACTTTTGCAATTTAAATCTGTTGTAGCAAAGTGCTTGAAAAAAAGTCCTTCAGAATGATTTTATGAACATGCAAGTTTTGCATTATCTCAAAGAATTTAATATTTCTGTTTTATAAAAAATACAAGTGTTTGAATTAAGTTTTGATTCATTGAAATGTAAATATTTATCATTGATGTTGTAGTCTATTGTATCTTTAGTTTTCATTTATTTTAAAATCACAAGAGGTAAATTTAAGACATGAAAAGGCCATACACTTACAAAATTTTGCATTTTAAATCTGTTGTAGCAAGTGCTTGAAAAAAAGTCCTTCAGAATGATTTTATGAACATGCAAGCTTTGCATTATCTCAAAGAATTTAATATATCTGTTTTATTAAAAATACAAGTGTTTGAATTAAGTTTTGACTCATTGAAATGTAAATATTTATCATTGCTGTTGTAGTCTATTGTATCTTAGTTTTCATTTATTTAAGCAAGGTTCTTAAAAAGGAATACTCAAGAATGATTTTGCATGAAAGTTTTTCATTATCTCAGAGAACTTTATATTTGTATTTTATAAAAATGACAAGTCTGTGATTTTTTTTGATTTCTTGACTTTTTCAAACATGAATTTGTAACGTTTAATATAATCACAAAAGGCAAATTTAAGATTTAATAAGTCATTAATAGGTAAATCTGTTGCAACAAGGTGCTTGAAAAAAAAGTCCTTAAGAATGATTTTACAATGCAAGCTCAAGGAATTTGATATTTCTATTTTGTAAAAAACACAAGTGAGTGAATTAACTTTGACTCTTTGAAATACATATTTTTCATCGATGTTATGTTGTAATGCGTGGAATTTTTATTCCACATCTGTAGTAGCAAGGTGCTAGATTTTTTTTTATATAAAACGATTTTAGATGCATGCTCACCATTGTCACAAAAGAATTTCATATTTATAGTATACAAAGATAAGTTGCCACACACCTGGAAAACAAGGAAACTCTTCATTGTCAGAGAAAATGGTGACCTAAAATTATCACAGAAAAGTCAGAAAAAATCCAAATCATCAAAATTTTTAAAAAAGTCGGAGAATTTCTTTTTATCCAAGGATTCAAAATTGACAAAGAGGAAAAGAAAAATACCAAAGCAGTAGCAAAAGAGTATCATTACTAT
The DNA here is from genome assembly GCF_026930045.1 of Uloborus diversus. NCBI lineage: Eukaryota > Metazoa > Arthropoda > Arachnida > Araneae > Uloboridae > Uloborus > Uloborus diversus. The sequence goes on along the minus strand of NC_072731.1, from coordinate 231,704,793 downwards.
TTCTGAGGGGACGATATAAACTTGGTTTTTCCTGCAAAAAAATTTGAAACATACTTCTTATATATATATATCAAGGACGCTGAATCTGAAAGTGCGGGATCTAACTTTTTGCAGTTTTCCCTGTTGCCGAGATAAACACAATGAAATACAGTACATTTCAATGGTGTAAGTCTTGGTAGTTATATCTATAAATGCTTATGAGTCTTCCCAATAGGGAGTAGTCATTTTTTTTTTTTTTTTAAATAGTGCTTTTGCTTTCAATTCATATATAAAATTTCGGTGTCCATGTATGAAATACTCCATTTATTGTAATATTGTCAAGTAAATAAATAAAACTTTGCACTAATAAAATGAAAACAGGAAATGTGTCTACATGAGTAGAAACTCTGAAAAAACTTTTGGAGACGTTTACAAACAAAATGGTATCTAGCAATCCTTGGGGCTCAAACATATGTGATATAAACGTTCAGTAACTGGTTAATAAATGTTACTACTGGCTACTTGGCAATATTTAAAAGGTGCATGAAAACTTTCTGTTTTCTATCTGATGCACCTAGACTTACGCCATTAAATAGACCAATATCTGCTGTATTACAATTGCATTAATGTCAAATTGCAAAAAACTAGACCCCACAATTGGATTTAGTGCCCTCGGCATGCAGACGAACCATGTTTCAATTTTTTCTGTTAATCCCATTTATTTAATCAAATAATCAGTCACGCTCAGTTCACTAATTACATTTTTAATCACGTTCATTGACTCAATGAACTTTGCTCAATCAGTCTCATACAATCCACATTCATTATAAAGCTCTTCCATCAATCATGCAATCAGGTTCATTGAACCAAAAATGCGGGTTCATTTAATTACTTTAACAAATTTAGACGGGCAGGCTACTTCTCTGGCCCTTAGCACCTACCCAGTATTCCTTATAGTTTTGTTAAAATAATTATATTTGCATCCAATTATATTTTGTTCATATTCATATGTTTCTTATACATTTTTATAAGCAATATTCATTATAAAACTAGGTCTTATCACTTGTAGTTTTTTCAATTGCTGAGAAATTTTAAGTGCATTTCTGAAAAACATGCTTAGCTGCATAGGGATTTCTGGCTCAGGTCAAAAGTAGTAAAAGTTGTATATGTTTTATGGGGGACAGGAATCAGCAAACAAACTGACAAGCCCAAGAGGCATGTTATATATTAAATATTAATTTCCATTTTTCTATTTTATGCTCAAAATGATTAGTTTATGTTTGTAACAAAATGCATTTGATTGTACTTGTGAGTTTAGTTCCTGTTTTTTAGTACCAAGGGCCTGAGTGATCAACAGTCCAAAATGCAGCATGATATCACGTATGACGCCCCCAAAATGAGAAAAACACTGCTCAAAACAACCCCTCCTCCCCCTAAAAATTTCAATGCTGCAGGGAGCAGTCTGCACCATGACCCCCCCCTCCCCCCATGTGGGCATCCTTGAAACATGCAATAGTGGATTTCATAATAAATCATAAAGCCTCATTTCAAAAAAGAGAATAAAATTCCACATTAATCAGCAGTGCCAACCGATTGCCCATCAACCAGATGGGACCCCCAAAGCTAATCCAAGTGGTTTGTTGTGTTCAAAGTTATGAACAGAAACCTTCTGAAAAGTTCCAAATAACAGATTACTTTCATTCGATATTAAAAATGATTGTTGCTAATTTAGAGCCAAATAGTCTCAAACTGGTATCTAAAAAAAGCATTGGAAACTTTGCATTAACAAAATAAACTTGTAGCAATAATAATTCTCTGTTATAACTATCTTTCCTTTTTTGTGTTTTCCCATTTTATCTAGATATGTCTACAAAATTCATCAAATAAGAGGTGCAGCCCTCATGTATAAAATGCGTCATTGATATAAATTCATGTCACATTCACATAAGACATATACGTACATTCAAAATAATTGCCCTTCATTTCTTAAATTATTACAACTATGTGTGAAAAAATATTTTTTACCTTTTATCATTAAAATTATAATGCTTGTATGTAAGAATTTTTACATGTGCATGTTGGAAAATAAAATCCACTTTGTACAAATTGATGTATAAAATTATTTCATGATAAGTCTTTAACTGAAAAAAAAAAAAGCTAACAAAATGAACTAATTTCTACTTTTCTTTTTTTTTCCCTTTATATAGAATGTATGTTATCAATTTTTCGTCGAGTGCCTTTGTTCTCCGCTAGTAATTAATTTAACTATTTGTACAATCAAACAATACATGGTTTTCAAAAGTATTTTCAGCTTTTTGAAGCATCCTCAAATTTAAGAAACAAATCAGATCCAAAATTTGTTCAACTTGTCTTGAAATATTTATATATTTAAGCACTTCATATCAATATATATCTCTTTGACATATAACTTAAAAGTTTAGAGTAGTGCCAAGAGACAAAGGAACTATTCTCTTTCGATTTATTAGCAGCATATCAGATAATTTTTCATTACTTATTCAACTAATCAATGAAACTAAACACAAAAGTAACCATTTATGCTTTTTACATCAATTTCAAAAATAAAAGAACCTTTTTTTTTTGCATTAAAGTAAGTTTTACAGATATTTAAATGTTTTTTCAAATAAGCTTGCCTTCTTTTATGGAAAAAAAAAAAAAGATTTAAGAACTGGTTTGACTATAAATGGGGGGTGGGGGAGAGTGCTTAAAAACTTGGATAGCACAGTAAAAGCTCTGTATTAAGCACTTTCAAATTTCTTTAAACAGTACTTTTAGTTAACTTTAACTATCATGCACTTTATTATGTTAACCATCAAGAGTACTAGCAAGATTTCATACACAAGGAAATATGTTTTTCAAGAGAATTTGACTTTTGTAAATTACTCTTACATTCCCAAGAAGTTATTTAGCTTTTAAAAACTCGCAACTTGATACAGATAGCTGTACATGGTTTCACAATATCTGATTTATTAACATATTTTGAATAATCTCTTTAACAGGAACATGTAAAATGTTAATTTCAGATGTTAATAATAAATGTAACAGCAGTATTTAAGAACTTTAATAATTTTTTTAAAAAAATTAAAAAGTAAAAGAATACAGATATACACTGAAAAAATATTTGAAAAGTAAATGAACTGGGGAGGAAGAGAGAGAGACATGAGTATCTTGGTCTTTGGCAGTGATGTTCGCATCAATTTTTCTGAAGGTTTGCTCCCAGTAATCCACTATGCACAATATGTGTATGTGATCATATACATAACATATCTAAAAATGTTTGATATATGGCGTTTTTGGAGTATACCCTATGGGAACACCCCTGATTCCCATACCCTTTTGCCTTTTTCACGTGCTATAAGAGATATATGTGCCTCACAGAAATGAATTAAAATCATTTATATGTAGAGTGGTGATTTCAAAACATTTTTCAATGTTACGAACTTCAACTTAACAAGTGACTTGATATGAGAAAAACAATTACACTATACAAAAAAAATCAAATAGTATAGCCCTCATTTTATAAATATAAGATTTTATAATAAATAAATAAGATTAAGCAATTATGAGTTTTTTTTTTTAACAATACAAAAACACACTATTTTCAGAAATAAATCTTTTTAGTTACATTTTCAGAAACAAAAAACAACACACAAAATTATCAGAAAGAGCAAATAATATGAATTATATATTTATCTTTATTACTGTTCTTCTATATTCAGATTTCCACTTATGTGCGCAATAAAAGCCATAAAATATTGCAGTCCTTCTTTTGTATGTGAACTAAAAAAGAAAATTCAAAGAATTTTGAAAGTACATCAATATTTCATACACTAGTGTATGTCATCTTTGCTTTTGTACGCTAAGAGAATAAAAAAAAAGAACCACATACCTTAGCATAAATGCCTGTGGAAAGCAACAAAGTGATGAAATTTTAGCTTGTACACTTTGAAGATGCAAAAGATTTCTTAAACGTTTGCTGTTCGTAGCTTTATCAATTTTGGTCATAACCAACTAAATACAAGAAGAAAATATTTAAAAAAAAAGGATTAATAAATAAAGACTTGCTTTTGTTTCTGACAAGTTGAAGTTTTAACCAGGGCTGTGGAGTCAGAGTCAAAGAGTCTGACTGATTTTGGGGCAAAGGAGTCGTTGGAAAACATAGACTCCGACCTTCTTTTTTTCTCTAATTTCCACTGACTGTTCTTACATTTAAAAAAAAGGACTACAAATTGGTTCCATCTATACTAATATTATAAAGAGAGAGGGCGAATATTTGTGTGTTTATGTGTTCGAGGTAATCTCCAGAACCACAGCACCTACTTGAAAAATTCCTTCACTATATGAAAGGTGCTTTCTTACTGAGTAATGTAGGCTATAATTCGAAAAAAAAACGATAAATAGTTCTTTTTTTTATTCCAATTTAAGCCGAAATTTCACGTAAATTGCCTATTATTGGCTATTAAAGGGGTGAAAAATTACTTGCACATATTAATATTATGTATCATTGAAAAGGGTAGAATTTTCTGTGTTCTGAACAATTTGTTTCAATGCTCTAACTTAATTACGGTGGGAGTAATTTATGTTTTTAGCTCGAACTTTTTTAGGATTAGCTGAAATTTCGGCACTACTTTCTTCATTAAATCTATGAATAAAAAGTGAAGGAATTGTCCCACAGTTTTCTTTTTGACACCATTGGGAAAAGCGACATTTTTCACTCCAGATCCCTCTCGACCTATGGTCGAAAAAATTAGCTTCTATCTTCAAAGGAAAAAAGTTACAAGCGTTTTTAAATCAATTTCGAAATATGTCATTTTGATTCAGGTTGTCAACCATTTTATTTTCGCGTTTTCATGGTTATGCTTTTTGAATCCATTGTTTATTTCCTTATTTTGCATTTAATTTCTCAAACTTATTTTATTTCATGTTTCCACGGTTACGCTTTTAAAATTCATCTTTTGCACTTGAATTTCTTAAAAGTATTTTAATATCTGTCGTCATTGTTTGGAAGGGTAATTTTGCATGGTGTTTTTTTTTTTCTTTTATTTTAGTCTGATTGTTGAATATATGTCACTTGACACACTTTTTATTCTTAAGATAGACCGGGCAAAGCCGGGCAACGCAACGCAGCTCTTAATATATAAAGATTTGAAAGTGTTGGCCTTTTAAAGGTAGACCAACAGATGTGGAATGGTAAGTTCGGGAGAAATGAAGCAATGGAAACTGAATTTCAATTTAAATAACATTTTATTCAAAAACATGTGTAAAATGTAAATAGGCAAAAACAATCGCATTTATAAAAAGTAAATCCCCTATTAACAATTCAAATATAATAATACCCCCCCAACAAACAAATATCACAGAGAAAAATCACAAGATTCAATTACTTAAAAAATTATCAACAGTTCTAAAACGTTCCTAATATTTTTTAACATTTACCCTACGCCATTCCACATCCGTTGGTCTACCTTTAAAAGGCCAACAGAAAGCTACTGTTAATGTGATTTTATACCTTTTTGTTTGTTTGGCGAAACATTTATTATTGACAAAGAAAAAACATCCGCTTCACTTACAGCTGTCCTTGGTAGCTGTCCAGAAAAACTATTTTAAATAATCATACCACTGGGAGTCCATACTTTAAACTTTGCACACAAAACAACGAAGGCAACATCCATCTGTCGGATGTTAAGACGAGTTAAAAACGTCCACTCGTGGACAGGAGACCAAAATCCATGGTCAATCAAACCTAGGCACACCCCTGCCACAGAAACAGCAGCACAGGAAATTATTTGCCCAGCTTCAAGCAAAACAGGAACCTTCCACTAGCAGAGGCTACCTCACCATATAGTGGATTCAATCCAGTCCGACCGGCTCCGTAATCGAGTATATGCCAGACGAACCTTCCGGCCCTGTTAGGCCTAATACTTAAAAAACATCAACTCTTCAAATTTATATTCCTTAAAAAAACTCCTTCGTTACTTGTAGGGCACTGTTTTAGAACATCCTGCTCTGTTAGCAGGCTATTGAATCTTGTTACAACATTTCTGAAAACCTCCACGTCCTCTGCGTGGATAAATCAATCTTATTGAGCGCACATGATCAAATCAAAACACACCGTCTGCAGAACGGAAGCAAATCATAAGAGATCGATTGACTGATTGACTTTCTATTTAAACCTTCTCTGTTACCCCGACGCAATGACGTGACGTCATCAAAATTTACATCTGTTGCATCTTAAAGCAACTCACAGTTAATCCTTTAACTGTTGCTATTTCTTAAATTTGCATTCTTGACTGCTACTAGCAGAAAGATCCTCAACTCTTGAGGCCTGACGTCACGTCCGCCGATGGGCGAAACACGCGATTGACATGTTGGGTGTTTAGTCACTTGGGGGTTTCATACATACGCCCGCCGGATAAATTACGTCTTTTAAAACCGGGAATCTATTTTTCAGACTAGTTTGAATTTACTGGTGAGTTTTAAACAATTAAAATACATATTATCTTTTTACGAAATTGCTCCAAGAACATAATAAAATGTAGGCTTATGCCAACAAGTTCCCCCTCTTGGAGACAATTCGTAAAAGCATACTTAAAAACAATTCAAACTATTTATATAAACACATTTGAAAAATTTTATGAAAACATTGAACGAGTTTCTACATTTTTAAAATACATGTCTTCACACATGGGGTTCACAGAACACACATTCTAAAAATTTTACTTTTATATTTTTACAAACAGAGGCCGGTTAAAATACCAATCCGATTACCCTCTCAATTTCATTTCAGTATTCCCATCTTAGATTTTCGTGAAAACCAGATAACATTTTATACTATCAGAAACCCTTTTTAGTTTCAAACATTGTTCGTTTATGTTTTCAAGAAACACTTCTAGTTTCCAACCTTTAAATTTTTTCAAAAACAAACTCTTTTAGTTTTGCATTTCTCTAACATTAGAATTTTCAAAAACATAGTTTCCAAATTTAAACTTTCAGAAATAATTTTAATTTCTCTTATTTTCATTTTACTGGTTTCCAAAACAATTTTAGTTTACACATGAAACACAGTTTCAAAATTTTCATACTTTGAATTTTATTTATAATTCTTAAATTTAGAGAAATTTTATTTTTTTTTCACATTTACAGGAACAGTTTCAGTTCCTCTTCATTAATTAGATTTCTGAAACAACACAGTTTCAATTTTAGGAAGACCTAATATTGCAAGACAGCCCAAAATCTTAAAATTCTTATACAAAGGCTTCCTGCCAGGAAATAATTCCAAAGTCATTCCCCCCGTCTCCAAAACATTCTCCCCTGGGAGCTTTTCATGTTTTGAGAAACAATTTCTTATATTTACGGCCAAAAATAGCTAAAACTAATATGCTATTATAATACATGGCACAAATCTAATTAATTTAAAAATTCTTATACACATTTTTACTGCCGAAAAATAGCGAAAAATTATATGCTATTTAAAAATACGGCATAAACTTCAAATTTCTAATACAAATGTTTTATGACCGGGAAAAATAGCTAAAACTCTTATATGCTGATAAAATCCACGGCCCCTCATCCAATTGATTTAATTCTTATACTTATAGTACCAGCCGAAACAATAGCAGAACCTTATATGCTATTAAAACACACGGCAAAGCATCAATTCGAAAAAATTCTTATATTGTTTTTAAAATTCATGAAACACAATTTTTTTCAACTTTTCATGATTTAGGGTTCTGAAACAATTTAAGTCTCACACAGAAACAAATCCAAATCCGGACCCTTAGAAACACATAGTTTCAAATTAAAGTTTCCCTAACTTATACTTTTGGAAACACTATAATTCTTGATTTAGAGTATAGAAACAAATTTTAATTTCAATTCATTAATTAGATTTTATTTTCCAGAAACATCTTTTAGTTTCTAATAGGAAGACGTCAAGGGCAAAATAGCCAAACCTTTTATATTCATTGACAAACAGGCTTCATGCCAAACATTCTATTTATTTCTACGTCTTCCACCTGCCTTAAAAACATTTCCCCCTCATGGGAGCATTTCTTGTTTGGAGACACTTATTTTATTTTCACATTGCCGAAAAAATAGCCCAATAATATGCTATTAAAAATCACTCGGCCAAAATCTAATTAATTAAAATTCTAAATTACTAAAAGAGATTTTCATACAATTATTTAAAATTCCCATTAATCGGGCGGCGAATCAATTCATATTCAAGAAAACACTTGATTTTTACTTAAATGCAGCTACCTTGGTCAAAAACATTTGGGGGATCAATTTGTTTTAAATTTACTCCAAGTCTCATACTAGGAACCACAAATTTAATGGTAACAATTTAAACTTCCATTAAAAGCAATTAAATTTCAATTGACCAAGTAGCATAATTTTCCTATTCTTAAAAATTTTGCACAATTTCATTTTTAAAACTTCATCAAATCTCCCAAACAGACCAAACCACGCTCTGCTACCACTTGTTGGACTTTTAAAGGTAGACCAACGGATGTGGAATGGCAAGTTCGGGAGAAATGAAGCAATGGAAACTGAATTTCAATTTAAATAACATTTTATTCAAAAACATGTGTAAAATATAAATAGGCAAAAACAATCGCATTTATAAAAAGTAAATCCCCTATTAACAATTCAAATATAATAATACCCCCCAACAAACAAATATCACAGAGAAAAATCACAAGATTCAATTACTTAAAAAATTATCAACAGTTCTAAAACGTTCCTAATATTTTTAAACATTTACCCTACGCCATTCCACATCCGTTGGTCTACCTTTAAAAGGCCAACAGAAAGCTACTGTTAATGTGATTTTATACCTTTTTGTTTGTTTGGCGAAACATTTATTATTGACAAAGAAAAAACATCCGCTTCACTTGCAAAAGGGCTGGGTTCCGGTAGCATGGTCGCTTAGCGCATTAGGCGCTGAGCAGTTTAGTCTAGGATTATTGTTTTAAGGCAACCGTTAATGTAATTCAGAGTTTTGGCGATTTGTTTTGAAAGAAAAGAAACTTGATTTGTTTTAATCCGAGTGAAATGTACGACATTTTCTTTTTTTTTCTGACAACAATTTTTGAATGTTCCACGGGATGTTTTTTTTTCGTTAGACCGATGGATTATGATAGCGTGGTTGCTGGGCAAGTTTTGCAATAAACAATAGAGTTGCGGAATTATTTTACATATGAAAGATATTATTTGATGTTTTTTTTTTTTTATATTTGGCGAAATATTTTAAATTGCAGTAAAAACTGCTTCACTCGCTAAAAAGAGTTTTAAAGCAACTGTAAATCTAATTTAATGATTCGACAAAAAGTTTTAAATTCCAATGAAACTTAATTTTTTTTTGAAAAGATGTGTACGCATTTTATACGAAGAAAAATGATCATTTCACATTAGAGGGGAATGGGGCGTCAATTTTTTTTTTCAACGGACTTCCATTAAATTTTTAGCACAGGCATCGCTGTGCGGGTACTGCTAGTTTATGTATAAAGACCTACTAATAAGAAAATAACTGCATCTGGAAACTAGCTGGCTTCTTTACTTATCGAACTTTTACTTTCCTTAATAGCTACCTCCGCCAACCTGCTAGTTTGCTTGTTTTTATAATTTTCCTCAATTGTTAGAAACTATCAGCAAAAGTTTTGTTCCCTAATATTTTGCAAGTAGAAGCAGTTTTTGTATGGAAATTAATTACTTTCAAATAATAACAATAATATATTTTTTACTTTGATCTCAGTTATGAAATAGTAAAAGAAATGTATCCTTGGGGCAAGTTGGGGCCCGTAGCCTGACCGGAAACTTCTGAGAGGGCGGCAAATTAAATAAATTTTAGCGCAAAAGCGCTATTCCAAAAGGTCCAACATAACAAATGTTTTTTTCATTCTAAAGACTGTTCTATAAAATTGGTTCTCATTAAAACCTATGAAATAAAATCAGTATATGATTTCTTGATTACAAGCTCAATAGAAGTTAATCTTAAAATCTTTATATTAAGGTTAATTCTAAAGCAGCCAATAAATTTAAGTTCAAAATTGGGAAAAGAACTATAAGTATAATTTCTATTCGTACAAAGCTGTATGCCACCACATTTTGTGTAAAATTTACTCTAGACGCATATGTAACCACATCCTCTCCCAGGAACATAATGTCCTATTTTCATTGAAATTTTGTAGAAAAAATATAATTTAAGATTTGTTGGGGAAATATTTCAGAATTAACATATTTATATTTTTTATAAACTCTAAAATTAACTTGGGGTGTCATCCCCACCCCTTCCCCAGATGGGTGTCACCTGAGGGCTTTACAAGAAAGCTTCTGTATCTAAAAATAAAACTTTCAAAAATTGAATTCAAACGATTTGATCAGGATTAATTTGTTAAACATTAAAAGCAAAACAAATTAATCCATTTCATTAAAAAGGGGGGGGGGAATTTCATATTAAAAATCGCAACTATTGAAAAATTTGATTTCCGACGTTGTATGTTTCTTTGACTCGTAATACAACACTATGTGAAAATGTCATAAAAATAACTAATATTCCAATCAATTTAGGATTTTTCCTACCTTCCCATGCGGGGAAAAAAGTCAGACGTTTCAAAATCCAGAAGTCGGACTTGGTCGTTTTTCCTCCGACTCCGCAGCCCTGGTTTTAACATTCAAGAATTGCAGGCAGGCGATTTCTAAAAGTCATATGTTTTCTTATTTCAAAACTTATATATTTCTTGAGGCCCAAACTTTTCTTCAACCTCAAATAAGTATGAATAGTTCTGTTTGCAGTTTGTAAAGATATCTGAAGTAAACCCTAATCAAGTGTCCTGAATTCTTACAGGGTGTTTTTTTTTTTTTTTTACCATTCTTAAAATCAGATACATTGCTTATCTTTTAAATTTAACACTTTATTGTAGCAGAGATACTTTTCTTTGAAAAGCAATTTTGGAGATTTTTTACAACGTTTCACATTTCAACAAAGTGAATATTTTTTCTCAGGATATGTAATCACATACGCTTCCAACAGCATTTATAAATTGTTCATATGAACAATTAATATCCCACTCAGTCATCAAAATTTTGAACATATGGCACGTGTGGTGGGGTCGAAAACAAACCTCAACATTCATTCGGGGGTGAGCAAAATGGAAATTAAGGTCGATTTTTGAGTGAAAAATTTTTCACGAATACAATACTTCCTTTTTCGTAAAAGGAAGTAAAAAAGCCATTGTTATTTGCGTTTTACAGTGAAAATACATGTTCCTGACAGTTAATTAACTCATGGATAATCGGGAGTTTACTGTAAGAAACTTTTCCTTACTGAAGAAAAAGGCTTCAGGAGACAAACTAAAATGAAAAGAGGATGAAGAGGATAATAAAATTTAAAATAAATAATCTTCAGGATAATTTTTACTCACAGCATATGGAACTTTTAAGTTTTCAAGATTCTGCATAGCTTGTTGATCTGATTCTTGAAGCCCAACCTCACCATCAATAAGCAGAAACAATCTCAATAAACTACAAAAGTAAATTAAAAAATACATTCAATTTACAGTGACTACAATCAAGACTCATAACCAAGCTTTAATTATCACATGCAAAGGAACTAATGTGTGTGTGTATGCCTAGGGAAAATTAGGTTTTTCTTTGGTACTGACCAGTTCAACAAATACATAACAAGCTTTTTAGCCCTAACCATATTGTCATCTGAGAGCAACAGGTAAACATCTAAACCTAGAAACAACAGTACGATATCCTACTGAGGAGATGATATATAGATGCTCACTTTTCTTCACTTTTTTGCAAAAAATTAACAGCAGTAATACAAACTCAAAGTGAGCAAGACATGATTTCAAAAATCTTGGCTTTAAGTTTAGAAAGAAAATCAATGCAAAAAAAAGACCAAATATTACATTACAATAAAGAGTTATTTTCTAAAATTTACAAGGCAAAACATCCAGAAATTCAATATAGAAAGAAGACCAAACTTTAAGTAACTAACGGGTAATATTGAGATTTTTTTGAAGCTCGCTAATTTTTATTTTCATGTTGTAATATTGCTGTAAAATGACAACACTTTTTAAAATATTCCAAATAAAAAAAGATATTGTCACAGACATTTGTATGTATTTTTCTACATATTTCATAAATAAAACAGCATTGAAAGACAGCCATTGAATCACATGCATAAATTTTATATGAAAGAAAGGGGGTTTTAAGTACAAACAACTTGTTTTAAAAATTACTATTCACAAATAAATAAAATGTTGCTGTGTGCACGTAAATGGCAGTACTTGCAGAAATAAGTTTTCGAGATATTTGAAGAAATGTGTGGTGGATTCAATACTAAGAATAGGAAAATGTGAAAAACCAAATAAGAAAGCTTGTACACTAAAGATAACATACAGTAGATGACGAAAATACAAAAAAAATGACAAATTTGCAGTTACTGCCCTTCACCTGCATACAGCAGAATACAACTCAGAGCTTTGATCAACACTTCGGTGGAAAGTGCAATGTTGCTGCGACAAAGCAACTAGATGAAGAGATATTTTAAAATTCGGTTCAAATGTTGATATTGGCAATAAGCTGTAACAAAATAACTATGAATGCTTAGCTAATTCAGGTTGACAACACATTATTGATATTTTTTATCTGTAAAAATTTTTAAGTTAGTCATCTAATTTCAGGGGCCTAATTTGTTTTTTAATATAAAATTTATTTCAACACTGTCAATGTTCCGCCCCTCCCGCCTCCCAACGGCAAAGTATAAAACAGACCTTTTACAAATTGAACAAAGCTTTGTAATGAGTATGATGCCAAAAACCAATATCTCATCATTTGGTTTCCAGCATTCCTCAGAAGCTACTTGCAGGGTCGGGGACCTTCTAATGTTTGCCCTGTCCATTTCCGCATTCGGTTCACAAACTGAGCAATTTAGGCTGCTAAGAATTCTAGTATGACAGAAGGTGACTTGCCAAGCAATTGTGACCAATATTGAACCTAAAATAGGTCAATTCTTTATCAGAGGGGTTTGTCTGTTTTTTTTTTTTTTTTTTTTACAAGATATCCTTCCAGCTCAGGTTCCAGGCACATGTCATAAGCTCTTCTCACAAGGTTGGTTACTTTCAAAATTCTGAGAGTATCAAGTTTTATAAAATGATTGGTAAGCTTTGAATAAAATCTATATACCTTTCAAAACAAGTTTGTCTACCTTATTGTAATTCTGCCAAAGGTTGCAATATACTAAGATCCTATTATAAGACTATCCCAATAGTGCGGAAACAAACACATCTACTAATTAGTAGGAATGCTTGTTTTCCTTTTACAGATGTGTGTAAACCTCTAAATAAAGTAGCTCTAAAAACCTCTAAGCAAAGTCACATTGAAATGAATGAAAAACGCACATCAAATTTTTCTTTTTCCCCCACATTCAGATAGCATCGCTTTAAGTGCACATTAGTAAATTCCATGGCAAACACTGTCAGACTAGATGTTATAAGTTAAACCTTTAGTTTTAGAAACAAATCATTCTCATGGGTTTTACTTACTTTTTTCTTTTATATAAATATTCAGTTACTAATGACTCAAACCACTTTGGTTCATTATACCCATAGCCAGGCATGTCAACAAGACATAATTTAGTTCCAACTTGATAAAAATGAAAAGTTTTAGTGCAACCCTAAAGAACAAAAAAGGTTAAAATATCAATCTCTTTACAAAATAAATTGAAAATATTAATTTGTTTTTAAAATTCAAATTTAACAAAAAAAAGGTAACAGAACAGCATTTGACGTTTTAATGCCTATGTATTTTAAAAAATAGCATAGTAAAAATCTGGTTAATTCAATTTAAGTTTCAAAATAAAATTCTGCATGAAGGTGAAACTTTATATAATTCAAGTCATCAATATATAATCAATAAATATAACATCATTTATATAATCAACAAATTCATTGTTTGATCTTTTAAAAGTTAAACATAGTGTGAAAAAAGTAACATTTTTTTTATCCTAAAGTATAACAATGAAATAGCCAATTTAATGAAGGCGTTTGAATTCAATTGCCACGTTTGTGGTAATCATTGGAATTTGTGGCAGCAAAACATTTTTGGCTCGGAATTCACCATTCAAAATGGTGGCTTCAATAACGTTTTTCATCATTTTTTAAGTGATGAACTGTGTGCCATTGCACAGCTATGGTAAGTTCAAATTTCGAGATAAAATACCCGGAGATCCAACCTATAGTTCCAGAAAGTGGCAGAACAAGCTTGATAAATTCAGTTAGTTCAAACACTCTGTTGCATAATTTACAGCTTCGTTAGCATCGCAAACTGTATCGATAGATTTCTATGGTACCAAGTCACCAGGCAATGACTGCTGTATCTTGAAGTTTAAATCTTCGAAGTCCACTTTTGCTCTTAAAATGATTCTTCTGCCAGCCACTCGTAATTTATGTATTGTGTGCGTACGTTGGGAAATATGCGGTCAATGAGAGCATTTTGAAAATCAACGATAGTGCAGAAATTAGTGGGCAATTTTATGCATCCAGTATTTTCATAGACAGCAACTTTTAGATCTTGTAGCGTTTGGACACACATATTTATTCTTAGCAGGACTTTTCCACGTTTTGATATAGTGGCAATGATTTCAAGCAAGGGTTGATGTGGGCAGGATACGTTGAACGTGGAATGAAGGGAAGTATTCGTCTGAAAACACCTGAAAGGAGTAAAAGAGTGCTGCTGAATAGCTTGGTGCTGTTTTTTATATAGTTCAGCATTCTTCAAGAGAATTTTTGTGCTATAGTGCATTCATGTCAGGTGAAAATTTTGCATTCTTTCAGTAGTGTTGTCATGGACGATTGTTTTTTTTTTTTGCACACTGCATCTGGTTTTGAATATTAAGTGCCATGAAAGCTGCTGTAATGCCAAAAAATGCTCGAGAATTACCAAAATGAGAAAAGATTTGCTTGTTCCACCTGGGGTACATTTAAAAAAATAAAAAGAAAAAATCCGCTTTGTCTCGCCAAAAATGCCAGGGGTTCAATTACAAAGTCTCAATCCAGTTTTTTTTTCTTTTTCTTATATTGACTTTTTTTTTTAACTTGGCATTCGCAAATTTTTACTCTCCCACCCACACTCTCCTATGTTTTAATCGTGGATTTCCCAAATATTGAAATTGAAAATCATTGTAAAAGCCTTGCTTAAATTAATAAAACATTTGTTTTGTTAACAGAGGATGGCAACAAATAAAAATTTCAAATCACTCAAAATTTTTATTGTTTTATCAAAGGTCATTGTGACACTTGGAAGCCAAACAAATTTCGGATTGGAACACCCTGACTACCTAGCAGTTTGAAATATATTTTACTACCTATTCTCATACCTACCGAAAATTTCATAAAAATCAGTAGAGCCGTTTGGGAGGAGTTAAAACACAAACAATGTTACATAAGATTTTTATATATTACATCATGACCCCACTTAATTCATACAGGCCGCGGCAATCGCTGGAATCCATGGCAACAAAGAGGGCGCTACATGGCACCCCTGTTTCCATTACTTTGCCATTGATTGGTGGATGCAGGGGTTGCCAGTAATGCCTCTTGTGGTCAAAATGGGCGACATCCAATCAAAAATATAAATAAACTTTGCAACATTGATTATGATTGGTGTATGCGTGAGCTGCATTGAAACGTTGACATTGATTGGTGGATGCATGAGCTGCATCAGTTTAACACAGAAAAGTCAAAAATTGTCAAAGCCCATAAGCATATTTAGTGGGGCCATGATAAGATTTAAAAAAATTTTGTTGCCATCTTCGGTTTGTCTACAAATGAAATGTTTGCAATTAATTTTAGCAAGGCTTTTGTAATGATTTTCAACAATAGTTTTTACAATGATTTTCAACAATAGTTTTTACAATGATTTTCAACAATGTTTCAACAATGGTTTTTACAATGATTTTCAAAAATGGTTCAACAATGGTTTTTACAATGATTTTCAACAATGGTTCCACAATGGTTTTTACGATGATTTTCAAAAAGAAATTCTGGATAGGGACACCTCGATTACCTAGCGATATATACTTTATACCCTATTCTCATACCTATCAAATACACATTAAAATTTCATAAAAATCGGTCGAACCGGAGGAGTTTAATAACTAACACCGTGACAGGAGATTTTTATATATTAGAATATAAATATAATATACATATGCTTAAATTTCAATTTTTCTATAATAAGTGATTAATTTAAATACTTGAAACATAATTCTATTTGAAATATATATCAGTTTTAAAATTGTTGCAAATATTTAATAATCTTTGCTTAAATTAGTTAATTTAAATGTAATTTGCACAATAGATTTCTTGTAATTCTATTGGACATTAATATACTAAAACAACTTATTCTTATGATTTATTATTGTCACTTTTTTTTCTGCATGCCTTCTTAAATTAAAAAGTAGTACAAATTCTACATTTGCATTAGAAGACAAAAAAAAAAAAAAAAAAGAAAAGAAAAGAAAAACAAAGATCTTATATTATATTTTATATTAAATGAATACTTTCTTACTGGTTTGCTTGAAACACGAACTTTTACAGTTGCTGCGGTTTTCAAAAGAGCTTTCAGTAAAGCAGATTTTCCAACATTACTTCTCCCCAGAAATGCAACCTGCAGATATAAGTGACATCAGAAATCAAGAAAGATAAAATATATAGCTCTTCACGGGGCCTTATTTTTAACAATGGAAACAAGGGAGCTTCTTAAATGAAAAAAAAAAAGTTGCACCAGCTTTTATACGCAGTGGCTCCCAAAAGTGTTAGTACACTTAGGATTTTCAATGAAATACGCCCCTATCCATTGGTTAAAATTAATATTTTGGAA
Source organism: Uloborus diversus (assembly GCF_026930045.1). Lineage (NCBI taxonomy): Eukaryota > Metazoa > Arthropoda > Arachnida > Araneae > Uloboridae > Uloborus > Uloborus diversus. The sequence continues at coordinate 231,687,903 of NC_072731.1, read as the reverse complement.
TAGGTACTTAAGTGCAAAATATATGATCTATTTTCAATAAAACTATATGAAAATTTTTAATAACCTGATAAAAATTTATTTTTAAGAAATCAATATTCAAAAAATGACAGAAACTTTATCCCACAAAAATCTTTGTACACTTTGAAAAAATATCTATATATTAGTAATTAATCTAACTTTTCACTAAGTTATTATTTAGGAGAATATCATGCAATGTCAACAATAGCTTTCAAATGTCTGGGAATAGATTTTATTGATTTTTCTTTGTGCAATTTCTGAGTAAGTGTTCAACCACACTTCGAGTCTAACTGTTTCTATTTCGCTTTTTGTTTCAATGCTGTATTTTCGTAACCTAGCCTCCAAATTTCTCTAAATATGTTACTTCTTCTTATTGTTATCTTGATTTTAAAAAAACAAAGTTGTTTTTTATAACCAAATTTTTGGCTAATATTTTAAAATTGTTTTTACAAAAAATTTAAATTAACAGCATGATTCATTATTTTGTCAAAAAATTCCGAACTACCAAGTCCTGATGCTGATATGCACCCTCACACAGCACCTTCACTGTCCTGATTAACTGATCCAACTAAGTTCTTAAGATTTAATTCCTCATTTTTTCTTCTATTTACAATTATGCAACAATTTAACCAAAAATGTTGAATTAATTTTCATGTGTAAGTAAGATGTTGTTTCAAAATGTTTTGAGCTTATTTATCATTGATTTTGCACTGAAAAAAGTAACCTTTCTGTTTTTCGCCCGAACAAGAAAATTTCTGCGAGATGAGGTCTCGTTTAACTCAGCTAATCGGAGAACTTGGCAAATATTTTTAGGTGAAAATTAAATGTAAAATTTTATTGAACCCTGCTGAAACTTTTACAACACTCAAATGTGTATTTTTCGTAAATTTTTTAACTGTAAATTTCTGATCATGCTTCGTTAACTTTGCCGGTTGACATTTTCTTACCTTGTTTTCGATCTGATTTTTTTTTTAAAGCGTTTTATCAAGCACTTCACTATAGAATGGTATAAATTAACTACTTTAGAGACATTTGAAACCGATTTACCGCTACTGTGAAGAAAAACTAGTATGTTGTGGCCATCACGAAACTTTCTTCTATATTTTTCTTTTTTTTATCTGATCCCTCCCCATGCTTGATGAGGAAGCAATATTCCAAAAAAAAACAAAATTACATATGCAAAAACTTGACGACCATCCCAATGTCTGAATTATTGCAAAAGCAAAGCAAAGAGCGAAAATTGAAAGTTATTTTAAAAGCCTTGCTTGAATTAATTACAAATATTTCACTTGTTAACAAACATAAGATGGCAACAGTTAAAAATTTTAATTCATTGAGAAAATGTTTCCGATCATTTCCAGACAATTAAAATCACGAGAAATACGCAGACGACAATCTATTACAATTTATCTTTCTTATTGTTGCATTAATAAAGCTATTTTTATTCGCAAAAAAAAAAGAATCAACACCTCTTGGAGCGATTGGCGTCAAAATTGAACCAAAGCCTGTTTACATATGGATTCACATATATTCCAAATTTCAACCAGAACGTAGCATTACTTTTTGAGATAGGGCACTCACAATGGAAAAAAAGAACGGGTTATTGCGCTCCCCCTTTTTAGCTGTTGACACCAAAATAAAATCAGCTCTTATACCCACTAAGGGCTACTTGCCGATAAATTTTTCTTTCATTCCGTTCATTATTTCTTGAGATACAGCAGTCACAATTGACGACAAAAAACGTTCTATAGCTCAACCCCCGTTTGAGTTAGAGACGTACCGAGTACTCGGTAACTACTCGGTACTCGGCCAAATTCTGATCAGATACTCGGCCAATACCGAGTAGTAGTTGCAAAAAATTGAATATTGTCAAAGACAGATACTAAAATTTATAAAAAAAGAGTAAGCATTAGATTCTGCAATCATTTACAATTAAAATTTATAAGTCAAATTTTAATTTTGAGAATAATGAAGTTTGTAATGCTTCAATGGAATAAATCTTTATTTTAATGTGCCCAAAGTTAATAAAACTTTTTAATTAAAAATTATGCAAAAAAGGTAAGTATAGAAAATATGGAATTTTTATATTAAAAATGGATTTTTGCTACAAACAAAAATTAGTTATAAAAAATATAAAAATACCGTTGCTGAAAAAATAAAATTAAATAAAACAACGTTAAAAGCACAGTGCAGGAACACTGCAGATACGTGTTTTGGCGTTACAAGGAATTTCTTTTTCAATGCACAAAATGGGAGCTCGTGGATTTAAAGGCATCCGACAAAAGTCGGATTTTTTTGTTGTATGTCTTTACATTCTTTAGCTCACATGTTATGCACTGAAAAAGACGTTCCTTGTAACGGGGGGTCAGAAACATGTGTCTGCAGTGTTCCTGTACATTCGTTTTACCTGCTTTTAAAAATTATTTATGTTTGGCGGACTAGAACTATAATTGATTGGTATACAGTGAAACCCCTCCTAACGGACACCCCTCTTATGCAGACAATTTTTAATTCCCCAGTTCCAATGCAAGTAACATTATTAAACCCCTGTCCTGCGGACACTTCTCTATTGTGGACAAAAAAAAAGTCCGCATTAGAGGGATTTCAATGTAATTTGTTTTAATTCCAACTTGATTAATCATACCTTTTATTTATTTATTTTTAATTAAATTTTTTTTTTTTTGTAAAATTTTTGACACAACAAAATTGTTTAAATATAATGTGTAATTAAATTTCAGCAGGAATTTAGTTTTAAAAACTATTATATGGACAAGGCGGTCTATACTACTATTCCAATAAGTTCAAAATTCATCACATGTGTGTCAGTGGTTCTTCTTAAAACATAATTGGTACTAGAAAGGTAGACTAGGTACTAGATTGGTAACTCGGCCGAGTAGTGAAAGGTCGAGTACTCGGGCGAGTAGTGAAAGGCCGAGTACTCGGTACTCGGCTACTCGGCCAAAGTGCTACTCGGTACGTCTCTAGTTTGAGTTATTGACACCAAAATTGAATCAGCACCTGTTCCTGTTAATGGCAATATATGGACCAAATTTTGTTTGATTCCGCCAGTTACTTCCTGAGGAATAGCAAGTACTCGTAACTCAAAAAAGTCCCATTGCTCCACCCTCCTTGGAGGAATTCGCGCCAAAAACCAATGGGCACAAGTTCACATAGCGGCACAGCGAGCGCTGCAAGAAGCTGCAATACAAGCGAAAGAGTTGAGGAGAGCGAAGAAAGATACAAGCGAGAGATATGCGAGCGAAAGAATGCAACAAATATCACGCCATGTGCTCGCTCCTAGCACGCTCCCGCCGAAACAGGTATGGATCAATCCATTTCACCGAACGGGTGGGGTGTAGTTCAGTCTATTTCATGGAATGAGTAGGAGGGGAAAAACGAGGAGGAAACCTGAAATCTCCTTTCTCCCAGCTTGCTTGTTTGGATTCGCGGCCGGATTCTTTTTTTTTTTCTGCTTCTAAACGCCGCAGCGCTAGAAACGCCGCAGCTGAATAAAATTTTACTTTTAAACACGTATGCGCCGCGGCGTTTCTTCCGGAAATTACTGTAGTGAAAGGCCGAGTACTCGGTAACTCGGTACTCGGCCGAGTAGTGAAAGGCCGAGTACTCGGTACTCGGCTACTCGGCCAAAGTGCTACTCGGTACGTCTCTAGTTTGAGTTATTGACACCAAAATTGAATCAGCACCTGTTCCTGTTAATGGCAACATATGGACCAAATTTTGTTTGATTCCGCCAGTTACTTCCTGAGGAATAGCAAGTACTCGTAACTCAAAAAAGTCCCATTGCTCCACCCTCCTTGGAGGAATTCGCGCCAAAAACCAATGGGCACAAGTTCACATAGCGGCACAGCGAGCGCTGCAAGAAGCTGCAATACAAGCGAAAGAGTTGAGGAGAGCGAAGAAAGATACAAGCGAGAGATATGCGAGCGAAAGAATGCAACAAATATCACGCCACGTGCTCGCTCCTAGCACGCTCCCGCCGAAACAGGTATGGATCAATCCATTTCACCGAACGGGTGGGGTGTAGTTCAGTCTATTTCATGGAATGAGTAGGAGGGGAAAAACGAGGAGGAAACCTGAAATCTCCTTTCTCCCAGCTTGCTTGTTTGGATTCGCGGCCGGATTTTTTTTTTTTTTCTGCTTCTAAACGCCGCAGCGCTAGAAACGCCGCAGCTGAATAAAATTTTACTTTTAAACACGTATGCGCCGCGGCGTTTCTTCCGGAAATTACTGTAGTGAAAGGCCGAGTACTCGGTAACTCGGTACTCGGCCGAGTAGTGAAAGGCCGAGTACTCGGTACTCGGCTACTCGGCCAAAGTGCTACTCGGTACGTCTCTAGTTTGAGTTATTGACACCAAAATTGAATCAGCACCTGTTCCTGTTAATGGCAATATATGGACCAAATTTTGTTTGATTCCGCCAGTTACTTCCTGAGGAATAGCAAGTACTCGTAACTCAAAAAAGTCCCATTGCTCCACCCTCCTTGGAGGAATTCGCGCCAAAAACCAATGGGCACAAGTTCACATAGCGGCACAGCGAGCGCTGCAAGAAGCTGCAATACAAGCGAAAGAGTTGAGGAGAGCGAAGAAAGATACAAGCGAGAGATATGCGAGCGAAAGAATGCAACAAATATCACGCCACGTGCTCGCTCCTAGCACGCTCCCGCCGAAACAGGTATGGATCAATCCATTTCACCGAACGGGTGGGGTGTAGTTCAGTCTATTTCATGGAATGAGTAGGAGGGGAAAAACGAGGAGGAAACCTGAAATCTCCTTTCTCCCAGCTTGCTTGTTTGGATTCGCGGCCGGATTTTTTTTTTTCTGCTTCTAAACGCCGCAGCGCTAGAAACGCCGCAGCTGAATAAAATTTTACTTTTAAACACGTATGCGCCGCGGCGTTTCTTCCGGAAATTACTGTAGTGAAAGGCCGAGTACTCGGTAACTCGGTACTCGGCCGAGTAGTGAAAGGCCGAGTACTCGGTACTCGGCTACTCGGCCAAAGTGCTACTCGGTACGTCTCTAGTTTGAGTTATTGACACCAAAATTGAATCAGCACCTGTTCCTGTTAATGGCAACATATGGACCAAATTTTGTTTGATTCCGCCAGTTACTTCCTGAGGAATAGCAAGCACTCGTAACTCAAAAAAGTCCCATTGCTCCACCCTCCTTGGAGGAATTCGCGCCAAAAACCAATGGGCACAAGTTCACATCGCGGCACATATGTGTAGCAAATTTCGTTCGATTTCATGCGGTGGTTTTTGCTGTAGAGTGGCCACAAAAAACTGGTCATACACAGACGTGACACACACACAGACAGACAGACAGACATTTTCCAAAAATAGTCGAAATTGACTCAGCACACCTCAAAACGTTTGAATCCGTCAAAATTCGAAATTCAAAAATTTGCACGAATCCAATACTTTCTTCTATATATTAGATATAGAAGAAAGTAAAAATCAAATTTTGAATGGGGAGCAATTGATTCCATGATCCCCCCTCTATGTGACCATTTTGGGGGGAGGGGGTGGCTTTTACGTTTTTCAACCACCAACCCCTTGAATAGGCCGCCCCTGACGTAAAAAGCCTGAATTCTGGCTAAAATGCTAAAATTTACAAAGTTAAAAAGTGCTGGAGCTCAGCTTCCATGCACATGAAGCCCTGGTTCTTCACAGAACTAGTATTCATGACAAATAATCCTTCCGTAGTCTATGTAAATTTACTTTTCAACTCTTGACAAGCTAGAAGCCATAGGTGAACATTTTATTAAAAAAAATAAACTTATCAAGAGTTGTTAAAAGCCCTGATATTGATATTTCTAACTCACACTGCTCTTGATGTGGGACTATGATTCCAGACTTAGAAGGCTTTAAATGTACAGTCTTGAGTTAAGAAGAGACCAAGGGGACATGATTCAGTTGTTTAAACTTATTAAAATGAAAGATGTTACTGGGCTGAAGTTTAGCACTGAAAACAGGACAAGGGATCATTGTTTTAACCTCTTTAAATCTCAGGCTAACATGGATATTAGGAAAAATTATTATTATAGCAGGATACTGGAACCTTGGAACAGCCTACCGGAAGAGGTGGTAATGAGCAAGGGAGTAGATAGTTTTAAGAGGGCCATTGATCTTCACTGGGACTGTAAACTGACTAGGACCAGTCTAGCTGGGCCCAGAGCCTGTTGCTGGTCGTTGTATTTGTATTTTACCTTAGCATGGCAATTGTCATATCAGTTACAGCACTTCTGTTTAGGAGCCCATGATTTTCATGAGCATAGTGAAAGAAACGGGATTTGCACATTGGCTAAGAATGCTTTTCCCGACTATGAACTTTTTCAATATTTAAAATATTCATTTGTTTTTATCTGTTAGCCAAAAATGACAATTTTTTATAACTAGAAAATCTCCCATCAAGATATGACGGGTGAAAATTGGTTCTACATTTGAACAAAGCAACTGCCTGCTTGGTGATATTTTGATACGAGAAATTTCAACCTGAACTCCAGTGGATGAGCCCTAAAATGCAGTACATAGCGTTCCTTGTTGACCATTTTTTCATTTCTTCATTCCCCTGAAATGACATAGTCTTAAAAGTATAACATTTAAGTTACCAGATCTAGTTGAGCCTTGTGACAATAAAGCCTTTCTCTTGCATGTTAAACATTACCAAAACACATTATCAAATTATCATGCCATGGCACGAGTATCATCGTTGATGACTTCAAGAGCGTTACTCCATGTTGGCTATCATATATATGAGGACTAGAAAATCACCCGTTAAGGTGTGACGTATGAAACATGCTTCATCATTTGAGTGAAACAACGAGTTATATATTTCAAATGCTGAAATTTTGGGTTTTATAATTTTGGACTGTTTATTGCTCCTTTCTGACAAAATCACCAAGGTCGGAGGACATTTAACTCTTTTTGATGCCAAAAACCAGGCAACAATTGAAGAGGGGGGAAAAGTTGAGAATCTCACCTATCGAAATATTTTTTAAAGATTGTAAAGTAATTCGTATTTACAAATAACTTCATTGCTGGTGACATCAGAGCCTTACTCGATGAGTGATTTTGGCTATTTATGAGGATGAAGAATAACTAAAAGCAAGAGGATATAGATCATCAGTGCCGGATTTGGAAGTGTGGAGGTCCCGGGGCAGTGAAGGAGTGGAGGCCCCTAATCAGGGTTCGAAAAGATCATCATATTTTCGAAAATATTTGATACTTTGATATATGTATCCGAATATTTTGATATGTATGTATATATCTCATATTTTCGATCAGCGCTTTAACAGTGAATACATCCTGAAGTTACTGCTATTTATTTTCTTATATTATTATTATAATTTATAGGGGAGAAAAAACGTAAAATTTACCAACCAGTGAAAGCTAGGACATTTTGTAAAAATTTTATTGTGGGGGCCCCTTTGTTGAGGAGGCCCCAGAGCAGTAGCCCCGCCTGCCCTCCCCTAAATCCAGCCCTGTAGATCATATTACTAAGAGGGCAGATATATGAGATATGACAATTAATGTTGGAAAATATCAAGTGCTACATTTAGGTCATGGAAATAAGCAAAAGAGTAAAAAAATTAATTTGAATTTTGTCATTTTGAATTCAAATTATGTTTTTCGCAATCACTAGTGTGTGTTTGTGTGTGTGTGTGTGGGGGGGGGGTATGTGTATGTGTGTAGGCATGTGTGTTTGTGTCTGTCTGCAGTCATGAGTGTGTGGGTAGTTGTGTGTATGAGTGTTTGTGTGCGTTGGGGGCGGGGTATGTGTATGTGTGTGTAGGGGTATGTGTATGTGTGTGTAAGCATATGTGTGTGTAAGCATATGTGTTTGTGTCTGTGTGCAGGCATGAATGTGTGGGCAGTTGTGTGTATTTGTGTGTATGTGTAGGTGTCTGTATGCATGCATGTGTGTATGTGTATGTGTGTAGGGGTATGTGTGTGTATGGTGGTGTTTGTGTATGTGTTTGTGTGTGCGTGTGTGTTGGTGCGTGTATGTATGCGTGTGTGTGTAGGATATGGACGCAACCTGGAGACGGTTTTCGCTAGAGGAGCAGCATCGTGAGGCCGGCCGACGCGACGGGTGGTGCTGCCAGAGGGTGGCGCAGCGCCGGTGGGAAAAATGATAGCATGCCAAAAACAGTCAAATGAAAGCAATAAGCAATCATGATTGCTCAAAAAAATTATAGTCCTCCTTTCAAAACACTTTCAAAAACAAATAGGATATTTTTTAATATTTGTTGATCAGTTTATATTAAAAGCATCATTAATTTAAAGAGTAAAAAAGAATACAAAATAATTTTGAAACATGTATAAAGTGCTTAGTATGTATACTAAGTATACTTTAAATAAACAAATTTATCAAAATGAACCTTTTTTTTATGCTTAAGATAGAAAAATATTCATACTTTATATTGAAGTGTAGATATAATTTCAGTTTCCCATTTTCAAATTTTGGCAGATTTTTAAATCAGTTGCACAAGGCACAGATTCACAGGGAGGTAAACTCACTTTTTCCACCTATTTTTTGAAAATTTTGCAGGGGAAAACCTCCGAAACTCACTTTGCCAAATGTCATCAAAGATTATTTAAAGTATCAATTTCACAATTTCACAATTTAGCAATTAAACTTCAAATTTAATTCACAATTTCAATATTTTTATAATAATTATTATTTTTGCTTATTTCATTATGTCCAGAACAAAACTGGTAAAAAAGCATGACATCAAAAAGTGCAACCTTTCTTATAAAAAAAAAGTATCATGATGGACCAAAAAACTTTTAGAAAATTTTCTTATCTTCAAATGAACCGATATTTGAAGAATTGGAACTACATAATAGGTCAAAAATACATGTAAAAAATCTTTTTTGTCATTCTTTATACTCCAAATACATTATTTTTGAGGACTCAGTTTGACCCTGATGTTTTAAGTCAGACATTTTACTTTATCTTTTAAAATTAAATATTTTCACACTAGCTTGGAAACATTGTTTTAAATATAGCTCAAGAGTTGTGAATAAACCTTTTGAAAAAAAGGAAAACAAAGAATGAAAAAGCAGGATCTTTAAGATCAAAAACTTAAAATTTTTTTAATCGTACACAAAAGCAGTCGGATTTTAGCAATCACAATTAACGTAAAGGCGTAGTTATAAAGAATGCAACTTGTCATGATTTTGGATATCTGCTGATTGGTACAGTAACAAACACTTGTTTCAAGTATTTTCGAATCATTAAAAGAGTTAACATTAAAAGTATTTTGAGAAAAAATACAGCAATTACAATGGAAGAAACTTTTGTTAAATACCTCCGGTAACTCCGTATGAGGGAATGCACGTGGATCCATAACTCTAGCAAGAACCTTTATTTCGTGATTATGTTTTGGAATAAATAACTCATTGGCTGTCATTACTGAATTGAAGGAAGGAGAAAAAACATTTTCTTTGAAGATCGGTGTTTCAAGATATTGCTGTAAATCTAAGCATGGATCTTTACAAACATTGGAAAACGATTGAGCAGCAGAGCTGAACCTTCTCAAAAAAATTAAATTTTTATACATTTCAAACTGAAATAGCTATCAGAATAACTTTATAGCTACATCAGATTTTTTTTTTTTTTAAAGTCGAAAGTACATTTGTAAAAATATCATTAGCAATAAGTAGCAATATTTAAGCAAGTAAAAAATCGTCTTTTCCGGAACATGTGTATTATGTTAAACAGTAAATTCAAAAATTTTGAAGAGAGAAAGAGAAAACTAAAAGGTGTGGTATCTTCATCAACAATAGTAAAAACTCATTAACAATCTGTTTCTTCTGAATAAAGCAGAAATTTGCTTAAGTACCGGTTTGATTAGGTTTGCGGTTTGTTGTTTATTGACACGTTCGGTTAGGGAACGAAGGTGTCCTGTAAATAATGCAATATCTTCGAATTTTTGTGCTTGATTTTCTTAACGTTCATGCTGCCATCTAGTGGATGAGTATCAATAAATAATAATTATAAAATTAAGGTTGCACATCCCTCTTAACGAAGGTTCGCTTTTTTTCGTATTCATTTATTCTGTATAATTAGTAGAAATATAAATGTTTGAAAAATTACGTAGGTTAAATTTATTGTTTACGGGAAAAAAAATAAAAATAGACTTTTTCATTTATATACATGATTATTTACATTAGATAGCGCAATCTTTGTAAAGGAAAGAGAAGAAGAGTGTATTATAGTTGGTTACATTTTGCGTAAATGTATGAAAAATAGCGTAAATGTATGAATAAATAAATAAATTGTCAAATTCAGTAATATATAAATGTGATGAAATTCAAATTGCCTATAGCTGCTAGAAAAATAAATTATTCAAAGAGACAAGATAAGTTAGCAATATTGAACGTTTTTTTCATTTGGGTTGTTCTGAATAAATACATGGCACATTCACATGAAATAGACTTAGAGTATGTAAGAGCTACGATTCATGTAAGGAGTAATTAAAAATTGGGCAAAATAAATAACAAACATTGAACTTTCTTGGGAATTGGTATTTGTTACCAGGGCCCGACTAACTAAAAGTGAGGCCCTAGGCCCACAATATTTTGGAGGCCCCCTGAAGACTCTATAGTGGGATACGGTGGTTACAGGTTTGGTCCCTGTCGGAATTCATTTTTTGGGGCCTCTTTGTCTATCCCAGAATTTTACATAAATCATTAACCATGTGCATTTATGAATCTCTTCAGGGCCCCTCATAGTTGTGACATGGTAAATTCGCTAGCAGCAGAATGATTAAAAATTCTTCTATAAGGAAGTTTTTTGCAATTAATAAGTTATAATTATTATTTTTAATTATTATGCATAATTCTTTAGGAAATTTGAGGCCCCTTAGGAAGATGGGGCCCCAGGCCCAGGCCTAGTTGGCCTGTGCTATAATCAGGCCCTGTTTGTTACATTTGGAGGATGTAAAATTAATCCTCTGGACGTAAAAGTTAAAGTAACCTCAACGGAGAAAAGTGTTCATTCAACTTCGCTGCAAAATATTTCAGAAATGAATAAAAAAGTATTGAAAGAATTATTTTCTTCTTATTCATTTACTTTTTACAATTAGCATTCATGATCTAATGCCAGGTGAAAAACAATTAAATACAATAGAATCTAAATTATTAAACTAGTTTATTGATAATCATATATTTAAAAATGAAAAGTGTGCTGAAAAATGGCAGTTAATTAAAAGTAATCAACAAACGTTTTTGAAGTTTTTTATTTTCAAGTTCGTTTACAACAAATTACATTGTTGACAATAATGTATTGGAATTTAAGACATTAATGTATTGGAAAGGGTTCAAAGGCGAGCTACAAGGCTAATAAATGGACTTCCTCACTTAAGGCTTAGAAGGCTAAAAATGTACAGTCTTGAGCAAAGAAGAGACCGAGGGGACATGATTCAGTTGTTTAAATTTATTAAAATGAAAGATGTTACAGGGCTGAAGTTTAACACTGAAAACAGGACAAGGGGTCATTGTTTTAAGCTATTTAAATCTCAGGCTAACATGGATGTTAGGAAAAATTATTATTTTAGCAGGGCAGTGGAACCTTGGAACAGTTTACCGGAAGAGGTGGTAATGAGCAAGGGTTTTAAGAGGGCCGTTGACCTTCACTGGGGATTGTAAATTGACTAGGACCAGTCTAGCTGGGCCCAGAGCCTGTTGCTGGTCGTCACTTTTGTATTTGTATTTGTAAATAATTGATGAACACCAATAGTTAAAAATAGGAAAAATAGGAAAATTCTGTATAAAAACAGTTTAATCGTATTTTTTTAAATAAAAAAATCGGATCTTTTTTATTTATATTTTTTTAATTTTCAAACATTTGTAGATATTAATTTAATTACTCTACATTTATAAACATAATATGTTTCCCACAATAGATCAAAAAGCAACTTTTTAGCTATTTTCATTCAATGATATTAGCTAAGTTTTAGTAATAGGTATAAATAGACCAGTTTTACTACAAATAATGAATGATTCAAATTAAATTCAACTTTCAAAATTAAAAAAAAAAAAAAAAAAAGTTCATAGAATTTTGATTTTGGTCTTTTTTAGTGAAAGCCCAGAGGGATAGTCCAAAGTTTATTTCTATTATAAAATGTATGTACATTGCGCATAGTAATTTATTTATCAACAATTTTTTTCCCAGCCCTTTCTCCCCTTTTTTCTGAGTTTTCAAGCAACATTTTCTCTTCTTATAAAAATAAAATTATCATGCATGATGATAGAAATCTTACAATAATTTTACCGTAAACAATAAATTTAACCTACGTAATTTTTCAAATATTTATATTTCTGCTAATCATAAAGAACAAATGAATACGAAAAAAAAAAGCGAACCTTCGTTAAGAGGGCTATGCAATCTTATTTTTTCATAATTATTATAGATTGATACTCGTACATCTATCCACTAGATGGCAGCATAAAAAATAAGGAAATCAAGCTGAAATGCGAAGATATTGCACTATTTCACCCGGACGTCCCTACATTCAGTTAGAGACCGAACTACGTCTGGTAAAATAGTGCAATATCTCAGCTTTTTTGCTTGATTTTCTCATCATTGATGCTGCCATCTAGTGGACAGAAGTACAAGTATTAGTCAATAATAAATATAAAAGTAAGGTTGCAAAGCTCTCTTAACGAAAAGTTCTCTTTTTTTTCGTAATTTATTTTTTATAATTAGCAATAATATAAGCACTTAAAAAATTAAATAGGTGAAATTTATTGTTTACGGAGGAGAAAAAATGAAAAATAGACTTTTTCATTTACATACATATGTGATTATTTGCATTATACAGGGTGTCCCAAAAGGTCGTTTACAAACTTAACATGCTCGTCTGTCATATCATGATTAACAAGATTTACATAGTAACATACGTTCACAAACACAATGTTGGTCACTACATACACACAAAGTCAGACACTAACGGATGCACACATGTCGCATATTTATTACACAAAAATGATTTTACGCAACATTTTAGTTGTCAAGGAAGGCTAATAGCTGTTGTTGAAATTTGTTGCCTTTAACTGCCATACACGCGTCGCAACGACAAAGTACCGACCGTCGTAATAACGATCTATTCCGACAAGATTTCACCGATAGCTGCGTTGTCGTTGCAACATGATTATGAGAGCTGGCGGGTCGCAAATTTTAGCAATTTGCTTCAAGCTTTCCATAAAAACTAAAATTTTGTGTAAAATCGTCTTTGTGTAAGAGATATGCGACATGTCGTGTATCCGTTAGTGTCTGACTTTAGTGCATGTAGTGCGCCAACATTGCGTTTGCAAGCACATGTTCCTATGTAAATCTTGTTCATCATGATATGACAGACTTGCATGTTAAGTTTGTAAACGACCTTTTGGGACACCCTGTATAGTGCAAACTTATAAAGCATAAAGGAAAGAAAAGAAGACTCAGTGGCGGATCCACAGAGGGGGCGACATTGGGGTGAGTGCCCCCCCCCCCCAAAAAGGTTTGTTAATTCAAAAAATTAACGGGAAAAGGTCACCAAACTCTCCTCCTCCCAAAACATCACGAAAAATCGCCTACAACTGCTGTAGTTTTACGACTTTCCAAAAACTTTCCAGGGGAGAGTCCCTCAACCCCCTCTCTCCAATGTCATCGAAGATTGGCAAAAATTTTGAATTTTAGGAGCTTCAATTTCGAAAAATTCGCAGGAATCGAACACTTTTTCGAAAATGTCGTATGGCCTTCAATTACGCCTTTAGAACTTCAATTCCGAAAAAAATCTGGAGGAGAGCCCTCGATCTCGAGTCCTTCTCCTAACATCAATGAAGACCCACTTACATTACGTTTTTGAAGTTTCAATATTGAAAAGTTGAAGGATAACTGACTCCATCCCTTTCCCTTAACGCTACGAAAGATGACCAACCATCAGTTTTCAAGGCTCCAATTTCGAAGAATGACCGATGGAAAATCGCAAACCCCGTTCCTTCCCCCGGTGTCATAAACGATGGCTTACAACTGCGTTTTCAGGACTATAATTTCGAAAAATTTTCCGGAGAGGAGCCCCCATGTCCTTGCAACCTCTCATGAAAGATCGTCTAAAACAACGGTTCTGGAACTCTCCACATCGAAAACTCTCCGGGGAAAAGTTCTGAACCCCATGTCTTCTGCTACATCATCAAAGATGGCCTACAATTGCGTTTTTAGGACTTCAATTTCAAAAAAAATTCCGGGAGAAAACTCCCGAACCCCTTGGTTTTTAGCATCACTAAGATATCTGAAATTGCATTTTTGAAGCTCTAATATCAAAAAACGATTGGGGAGAATTCCTGGATCTCATCCTTTCCCTTCAAAGAAAAAAAAAAATAGCAAACAATTGCGTTTTCGCAAATAAAGCCTTAAATTTCAAAAAAATTCTGGAGAGGGACCTCCAAACCTCCCTTCCTCTTATTAACCACCAAATAGTCTAAAAATGCGTTCCAAACAAAAATTTTCGGGGGAGAGCCAGCAAACACGTCTACTTATGCTTGAATATTAAACAGCTCAATCAGCAAACAGATCCATAACTATCTTCAAACTGTATTTACAGAATGCAATTGTAGTATTTCATTATGTTCGGAACGAAAACTGGTAAAAAGAGATGCCATCTTAATACAGCAACCTGTCTTTTATAAGGAAAAAAGTACAATTGAGGACCTGAATATCTACCGAAAAAACTTCACAAATCCTCAAACGAATCAAAAGTTGATGGGTCTAATTTAGATAATAGATCCAGAATATATTAATAGAAACTCTTTTTTTTTTAATTTTTTTATTCTGGGGGTACTCGAAACACTTATAACTTTCATTCAAACTCTTTGAATGATACACATTATTCAAAAAAATATTTAAAAAAAAGCAAGCTTTAGTTATTGAACTTTTTTTTAATTTTATTTTCATTGCTCCCCTCCTCCCCTTTAATGCATTACGCAATCGCCCCTCCCAATAGGATCGTCTGTATCCGTCAATGAGAAGAATGTGTCTATTATTTTTGTTTACACTTGGTATAAATGGATGAATAAATATATTTTCCAATTTAGTAATATATAAACATGATAAAATTCAAATTGCCTGTAGTTGTTAGTAACAATAAAATTATTCAAAGAGACAAGAATAAGGTTGCATCATTAAGCGTTTTTTCATTTGGTTTATTCTGAATAAATACATTACGCATTCACATGAAATAGACTTAGGATATATAAGAGCTACAATTCATGCATGAAAAGAGTAATTAAAAATTGGAAGAAAAAATAACAAATATTGAACTTTCTTGGGAATTGGTGTTTTTTATATTTGGAAGATGTAAAATTGATCCACTGAACAAAAAAGATACAACGTAACGTCAACTGATGAAAGTATTCAGTCAACTTCTCTAAGAACATATTTTCGAAATGAATTTTAAAAAAAGGATTAAAATGGTTATTTTCTTCCTATTCATTTACTTTCCACAATCACCATCGATATGAATTAATGGCAGTTGAAAAATAACTAGATACAATAAAATAAAAGTTATTAAACTAGTTTTTTGATAATCATATCTTTAAAAAATGAAAAGGGTGCTGAAAAATGTCAGTTAATTAATAGTTTTTAACAAAAATTTAAATAAAAAAAAGAGCAGCAAGAGCCTAGCACAAACCTAGTGCTTGATAGTCAAAATTTGTATTCCAGGATTTCAAATTGTCATTGTAAAACTTCTATCATCATGTGTGACAATTTTTTTTTTTATAAAAAGAGAAAATTCTGCTTGAAAACTCAGAAAATGGGAGAAAAGGGACTGGGGAAAAAATTATAGATAGATAAATTACTATGCACAAAGTATATTTATAATAGAAATTTGTTTTTGGGTTATCCCTTTTAACTTAACTAATTAATGCTAAAATGTAGGCAAACTTTTACTTAGAAATTCATTGTTAATGGGGCGGTTCTCGAAAAAATGTCCCGTGTGTTATGCTACGTTTTTTATTTTATTCAAGTAACTGTTAATTAAAAATGGGATTAACTGTTGTGCTTTGATAGTATATTAAAGCATGTATTATTCCCCAACAGTAATTGCCCAATAAATACTTGTTTCAATGTTTTATGCGCACAAAATGAATTTCAAATTTAATCAAAGTAAATTACTTATTTTTTAATACGTTGAATACATGTTACAAGTTTTGTGAAGAATAGCTATGAGTTTATATTGTAGGCTGTTTAGTATTCCTACTATATGAGTGTCCCTTTATCTTCGTTGTGAATAATTTTTAATGTAAAAGAATAGTTGTATTTAATCAATAAATCAGTTTTAAAAATCATTTCAGTTATGATAAAAACACATCGTATTTCTTTTAATCATGTATTAAAATGTGCAATATTATGCATACAAGCTGTATGTATACACATATTAGTGTGCTTTTATACAATACCGTTTTGGCCAGCTCCATGGTGGTTAAATCCAGTTTTAGCCGGTTTTAACCGGTTTTTGCCAGTGACATGGCAAAATGGGTTTTGTCCAGCCAAAACTACAAGCCTGTTTAACAGTGAACCCAATGAAGCCTTTCTTGAACACACACACACAATCTTTATTGGCAAAATGTTTTACAGCTACATGACATATGAGAAATCAGTTTTGTTCACAAAATTCTTGATTATACTATTTCATTTTTATTTCTTTGATTTCCTTTAAAACTGTTGTTTTGTAGATCGAAGGTATTTACATTAGAAGTCAAGTTTGTAATTTTTGCTCTCAGATCGGAAAATATAATCGATTTGCTTCTTTCTTGCGTTGGAATCCGTGCTTGTACATCAGAAGAACTTCTATCTAATAGAAGAATTGGCTTAATATTTCGCGTAAATTCTTCTATATAGTTTTTCCACATTATGTTAGCATTTTCTTGCAAATCATTCATTTGATTTCCAAAATTTGAGTTCTTAGTGTTCTTTTTAGATAACTGCTCTTTTTCGTCTATTACTTGATTAACAAATGGCTCAGTTGTTTCTGCTGAATCTTCAGCAGTACTATCGTCATCAGTAGAAGACTCAAACATTTCTTCCGATGTAGTTTCGTAATCATTATCATCAGAATCGGAAAGAGTTGTAACTTCGCTTTCAAACTGGTTAGCATCCGTAACAAGACTTGTAGAGGAATATCTGCTGCCATCATCGCGATCCCCCTTGTCAGAGCACGAGATTGTACTTTTGATGATGTCCGAAGCTTTTTCACCAATCATAATGGTAGGAGCATTGGTGTTTCCAGAAGTGATGATGGGCATAATGGACGCATCAACTACACGAAGTCCACTAATATTCTTCACTCTGGAAAAAATCAAAATGTAATACTATACTAGAACTGTTTAGTAAGAAGAAATACTACTGTACACTGTACAGTCAACCAGGATCAATTTGCCAAGGGGGACATTTTTGCCGTTTTTTTAAAAATCATATTTGATGTTCTACTAAATTCCAAAACTAGCAAATAGATGCTGTCGTGCCTTTGTGAGATAAAACACTACCGCATCTGTTAATTGATTTTGAGAATTTAGATAAGCACCAAATGTCATCGTTTTAAATTACCGGCAAAAAATTTCCACATGTAATGCTGCTGCTGGCTTCACATTTCAAAATCTGCTTTGAACTTTTCTCAAAATGAAAAATGTTGTGGGAAATCGTTTTTGTGAAATACATTTGTGACCTGTTTTGCATGTGTGTGCGATGTGTGTGTGTGTAAAGCGACAACTGCGTTTGCTACCATATTCCAAAATGATTCTTGTTTGTTCAGATGCTTTTTCACCGCTCTTCAAATTTTGTCTATGAGTTTTGAAACAATCTATGTAGGGATAAAAGAGGTACACAGAAAAATTCAAACTCAAATTTCAATCCAAATTTTTATTTTAATCACCTTCAAATTGATTTTCAAAAAAAAAAAAAGTAACTAAAAGCAACCGTAATATCCATTTTGACCATCTCTGAGTCATTTTAACGAGTTATGGCATGACGTTTGCATGTACGTATGAATCTCGGCTAATGCAACATTCGCATTGCGTCCGCACATCCGTCACCGACGTATACTTTTCTCCCTAAAACCAGTTTTCGGCCGGCGTTGCCATGACAGCAAGCCGTTTTGTGCGGGACCCGTCAACGTGCCTAGAAGCCAGATATCTGACGGCTCTGACGTCCGTAGAGTTGGGCGTCGCATTTCATTGGTCTCCACGAGATGAGTGCGCTTTCGTTATTGGGTGAGAGTATCGACATGTGCTTTACGCGCGTTCCAATGTATGAATGCT
This sequence comes from Uloborus diversus, assembly GCF_026930045.1. Lineage (NCBI taxonomy): Eukaryota > Metazoa > Arthropoda > Arachnida > Araneae > Uloboridae > Uloborus > Uloborus diversus. The sequence goes on along the minus strand of NC_072731.1, from coordinate 231,669,563 downwards.
TCCCCCTGTTCGGAAAACGTAAGTGTGTCCGCTTGACGTGGCGAACGTGATGTGCGGACGCAGTTTGAATGTTGCATAACTTGAAAATTGTTACCCCATAGGTTGAAATTTCGTAGATAGAATATGTAGGATTTATTTGTATGATGTACAGCAGCATGCTTTTGTACACCAACATTTTTGGTCGAAATTGGATGTTTCAGACTGGCTTTTCACTCGTTATTTGTAATGGCAAAGAAATTCTTACCCCGATTTTTTCTTGATTCGGATAAAAAATGATGCATATAAAGAAAAAGCTACCCAAGTTTAAATGAATACTTATCTTGGAATTAAAATTTGATGACTTTTGATTTCTTTTGCTGGTGCTTTGACAAAGACATAAATTACTAGAAACTAAGTTAGGGTGGTGTCCACAACCCTCTCATTCGAACCGCGACATATGAGGCAATGAGGGATGTAAGTAATGTATATTTTAAGTTTCGAGTAAATTGCTTTTAAAGATCAGATCCTGGGTAGGCTTTCATTGAAATTTTTTTCTAAATCATGCTGTATAGCAGCACCTGCCAGGGTTACTAGTACAATCTCTTGCCACAAGACAGAGGAGAAGTCCACCTACCATTTGTACTGGTTATCTCCAAATTTTTAATTTTTCCATTTGCATTCCCTTGTTTCTCACTGCCTCATATGTATTTGGGGAGAGGGGCGGTTAAAGGATGGGAGCAGAACCCCAATAAAACTCACCTAAGTTGCGGATCCACAACTGTTGTTGGATCTCTAGGGTCTCCCATTTTGGCCGTACTGGTAGGATGGTAGATGCTTATGCTCACAGACCTCGCCTGACATCTGAAGTACAAGTCGTCGTCAAGTGCGTACTGTTCACACCCTGGATACATCGTTCGTGCTAGTCTCACTCCCAAATCCCTCATCGGTTTGCTGGTTCCGATCCTTTTGCAAACTTTCATTGCTAATTTGTGAAAATGTTTTTTTTTTTTTTTTTCTAGTGTTAGGTAAAACTTCGTTGGCACTACTCAATTAATTGACACTTAAAAAGAACAATTCAACATGAAAAACAAAAGCATCAAAAGATCAGATAAAAATAAGCTGAAAGATAAGCATAGCAAATTTAAACACCTTTTTATAATTTTGTAATTTTCACACAATTTTATATTTAGTTTTTTAAATTTATTTTTTCATCTTAATTGTCAACTACTTGTCCAGTGTCAGTTAATGATGGTTTTACCTAAGGTAAATAAACGTCCATTAAACCATTAAAATGCATTAACTAAACAATATCTTGTACATTGTCATTAGACGCTGTCCATAAATAGTATCACATTTTTCTTTCAACACATTTTACCTCCGCACCTCTTTGTCACAAAGTATCATTCTACACCTCTCTTCTTCCATTGTCACATGTCACGCTGTTTTTGGTAAGCATATTTCCATTTAAAAATCAATACTCAAAATACTTCATTTTATGTGTTGATATTTTATGAGGAAGTCAAATATGCGCCAAGTATGCGCGATAAAAATTATGATTGAAAACTGGATCCTGAGTACTAAAAAGTAGAGAGCACTGTTATTCTAATGTAGTCTATAGCAAGTAATGACCTAGAATGAAAATATTGCTTGGGGAAAAATTAAGAACCTATGTCTATGACGTTTAATTATAGTATTAACTTAAGTATTTAAAATAGATAAATATTTTTCAGAAACATTAGAGATTCGTGTATTAAGTGTTTGAAACAAACATTGTTTTTAAAAGTCTTGGCTAGAGTATAATCAAAACTTTCGTGTCATCCATTACAACGGCAAACACAAAAATTTACCTTCCACGACGGCATCTAAATCTCTCTCATCTTCGAAATAATTTGGATCGATGATTGGAGGATCGAAAGGATTTCTGGACCTCAGTGTTACTTTGCCTCTGCTTTTTGGTTGAAGCATGCACGTGTAGCACGTCAGAAGAGATCTGTTCTCATATGAAGCGTACAATCTGTCGTATACCTAAAAAATTCAATAACAACACTAAATGTGTTTTAAAGTTCTGGCCGCTGTTAATAATTCAACTTAGGAGTCCCAAACCCTTCTCGCTGCTGCTTGTTGGAAATAAGGCAGAAGAGAGTTGCTATTGAGTAGGCTTGCCAGATTTCTGACATGTTCAACAGGGACACCGTAATGTTTCCATCCCCTCCCAGCGTCGCTAGTATTCAAAAGGGTGTACACCTGTAGCTGATTTTTCGAATGTTTTATAGGGCAATTTATTCTCAATGCTATGAATAAATCTCTACATAGTATAAAATGAAGTTCCCAAAAAGCGTCTGTGTGTTTGAACTCCGAAAACTCAAGAACTACCCGACCGATTGCGCTGAAATTTTCACAGTTTGTTTCTTTAAGTCCTGAGAAGGTTTGTAGACCAGTTCGAATAAAATTCGATGAATAGTTCTTTTTTTTTATTCCAATTTACGTCCAATTTTCACACAAATTCTCAAATATGGGGGTGAAAAATTACTTGCACATACTAATATTACATATCGTTAGAAAGGGTAGAATTTTCCGCGTTCTACGCAATTTGTTTCAATGCTGTAACTTTATTATGGCGGGAGTTATTTGCGTTTTTTGCTCGAATTTTTTTAGGCTTAGCTGAAATTTAGGCACTACTTTCTTCATTAAATAAATCAATAAAAAGTGAAGGAATTGTCCCACAGCTTTCTTTTTGACGCCATTGGGAAAAGCGACCTATTTTACTCCAGATCTAACTCGACCTATGGTCGAAAAAATAAGCTTTTATCTCGAAAGGAAAAAAAGTTACAAGGCTTTTTAAATCAAGTTTAAGAAATCTCGATTCTATTCAAATTGTGAACCATTTTCTTTCGCATTTTAATTCCTTAAACTTATTTTATTTTGTGTTTCCATGGTTACGTATTTTAAATCCATCTTTTTGGATTTAATTTCTTAAAAGTATTTTAATATCTGTCGTCATTGTTTGGAAGGGAAATCATGATGCTTTTTTTTATTTATTTTTTACGCCTGATTGTTGAATATACCGTCACTTTTGACACACTTTTTATTTTCAAGGTAGACCGAGCAAAACCGGGCAACGCAGCTAGTGGTTACTAAATGTGAACTTAAAACAGGGGTGATAAAAAATGACACAAGTAGATCAAATTTGCACATTTCACTTCTTAGATGAAAAAAAAGTTTTTAAATAGAAAAAACACTTTGAATGATGAATAAAAAGGTAAACAATATTTAAATATACTTTTCATTTTATAAGACTTTATTTTGTGTTTGTGTGTGTGTGGGGGGGGGGGGGGATTTATCTTGCTGTAAAAGATCTCACCAGTTAATCCGGTATTAATTTTAAAAAATAATATTGCAAATGATAAAGTTTTTATCTTAAATAATCCTTTGCAATTTATTATTTTTAGACTTTGGTCATTTGTAATCAAATTTATCTTTTTCCGGGACATGAAGTAAACCGGGAATACCGGGATTTCGTCTGAAAACCGAGTCTGTCCTGGTCAAATCGGGACGTCTGGCAAGCCTACTATTGAGAAAATGAGGCGCACTAATGGAGACGAGTCCGACATTTCCTCGAAGGACGGCAGCACCTCCTCCACAATTCAGGTAAAAATCTGAAAGAGAGGGAAGTCTCCAGGATGTCTGTACCTGTGGAAACTGCTTGTGACCAGCCACAGAACTTTCAGACTCACGAATTTAACTGGCACGTAATACGCATGTACTTGGAGCGCTTTTAGCGGAGTCGGGTTCCGAATAAAGCTGCCTCCGATTTCGTGTCCGATGTTTTATTCAAAGGGTGGTTGATCCGTGGCAATCGTGCCATAGCGTATGTTCTTTCACAAAAGTGAATTAAATTTATTTGCAATTAGAGGAAGGGTTGAACTGTTAGCATGTTGAAATGATAAGTCAATTGCTTTTCCAAGTTTAAAGAATATAGTGCAGCTCTGGTTAGTTGAGCTGTGACCTTGACTATGTTTACCTGTTTTAGGGGAGTTTAGTGAAAAATAGACTCGTTATTGGCTCGGATTTTAATTGGAATATTTTTGAAAAACTACTAAGAAAGTTTCTTAACTCAACTTAGCGCCAATTACCCCTCCCTATTTTCCGAAGCAGAGTTAAACGATTAAACGACATTCCCAGAGCCTCACAATAGTTACACACATTTTTCACAGTAGTTTTTTCCGACTTTTCATTAGTTGCATTCCGCGTAAAATATTACCTCAGGCAGAAGTCCGAAATACTCCTTGGCAAGCTGTGCGGTTGTCTCACTAAAATGAATCTGATAATCTGGAAAATCCGCTGGCTGATTTGCTGATCCGATACTGGAAAATAGTTGCATAAGTTCCCCATCAGTAGATGCCAGTGGCCCTGTAAATAAATCAAATAAAAATAAATGTATTTTTTTCCCATAAGGAATATCCGCTGAAATTGAAAAACTTACAGAAAACAGACATTTTGAAACTTTTTCATTCGCTAGAAAATATCAATTGCGTTCACCTGTCATCTATTATCGCTTATCGGCAAACAATTCCATCTTCAAAAATACTAGTTTATAGGCGATGTATTCTTATTATTTGCAAAATTCAATACTATTAACATTATAAAGTTGTAATTGAAATTTAAGCTCAATAAAGATTCCGTAAAACATAGATTACAAAGTTCTAAATATTATTGAATTAAAACTACTTTTGTTTTCCTGTAGAATACCGGCCAGGATTTGCAGTAAGTATTGTCTGACAATAAAGCAGCGCTGTAACTTATTGTATAATGTTACATAATGTAATGTAACATGTAATACATAATAACATATAAGCGAGAGAGGTTCCTTTAGAGAAGAAGAAGAAGAAAAAAGGGAATATATAGAAATCAATAAACATCAAAAATAATAATTCCTCGAATAAATGTGATGAGTCCTATTGTCAAGAAATCGTTTCATTACCTAATGTGAAGTCTTGACGATTATAGGTTACTAGATATAATTCGGGTGACTGCATGTGGAGCAGACGAGACCTTAAACATTTCTCTTGATATTCCTCATCGATTGACCATCAACGAAACAAAGACTCTCCAGTGCCTGCAATGGCTTTATCATCATGAAATGATTCCTTGAATAAAGTCGTAAACATGCCGTAAAGACTTTCTAGTGCCTGCGATGGATTTATCATCATGCAATGATTCCTCGAAATAAAGTCTTAAACAAGTCGTAAAGATTTTCCACTACCTGCGATGGATTTATTGCTGTGCAATGATTCTTCACAATAAAGTCTTAAAACCTTAAATCTAATTTCGTAAAGACTTTCCCCTACCTGCGATGGATTTATTGTCATGCAAAGATTATCCAAAATAAAGTCTTAATACAAGCCGTCAAGATTTTTCGGTGCCTACCTTAAATAAGCCATAAGAATATTGCATGTGCTATTATCATGTATCTGGTTTGTGCCTATGAAAATTGCTAAAGGGACGGCGATTCCTCAGCGATAAAAACGTTAATCTGACTTTGATACACATACTTGAGAAATGTATTTTATGTTCGAATCCTCTTACTTTCAAAATGAACAATAAATTCGTATTTTAAGGTATTAGAAACTTACCCGTTTTATTGTATGCATAACGAAGTATATTTTCAGGCTTGGATGTTCTTTCGGTTAAACTTTCAAAGTTCGGTGGCATTACAAAATTCATAAAAGGACCAGCATGATCTTGCAAATTTAAACCAACAGGCAAATCAGCTTCTACTCGAATCTGAAAATGTAAAATTAAAAAAAAATTACAAAAACATGCTTCAAAGTTTGGTTTAAAGTGAAAATGCAAAACATGTTCTTTCTTGCAGAAATCAAATTTCACGAATTATTCACAGCAATATTCAGTACTCTTGAGAGTTTCCCAGTGTGATGCTTTTACTTGGAAATTAAGTTCATTAAATTCTGAAAGAGTATTTCGTAAATGGTGGAATAACTCGTGACTTCTCTTTTCAATTTTATCCCAACTGAAACTTTGGAAATTTTCATCAAAGATACAATTTCTATAAAGCAGACAAAATATAATACGACTATCTGAACATAAGTATAAATTTAGAGTTACGCGAAAATGATTAAATATGATACTCGAAACATGAAATTTGATCTTCTTAAAATCTGAAAACCATTCCGCTGTTAGTTGGAATAGATTTTTTTCCCTATACCCTACTGTCTTACATCCTAACCAGTGCCGTAGTTGGAAAACAAATATTTGAATGAACTAAAACTTCTGGTTTTGAGAGACTCAACAAAGAAAAAGGTGCCTTGAAACCAATTTTCATTGCAATTGCAGTATTTTTACAGTAACGGTCTGAATATATCGGGAGACGGCGTCGCCACGCTCTCTTCCAAACTACCGTTTTGTCCGTTTTCCACGAAAAGGCACTTCGCACCGCCTTCCCAAACACTGAGTTCCATTTTACGCGAGGGTGACCGTAAACATATCCCTGCACTTGTTAATGAGACTACCAGATAACCTCAACTTTAGCGTGCATTTTAACGTGCAAAAAAAATCAGTGTCCTTTACATTTTTTGCTTCACTTGTCTGTTGCTACTTTCGTTATTCTTACATATTAAAAACTACTGTTTTTACGACCAAATGCTATGATTCGAATATGCTTTCTGCCGCAAACAGCAAAATAGAATAATCGGACACCACGTGACAAAGGCGGAGTCAAGTGCCTTCTCGTAGAAAACGGACAATACTGATCCTAACAAGCAGCATTAGTTGTATGCGATGCCCCTTGGAGCAGCCGAAAAGGTTGTAGAGTAATCTACTAGTAATATTTAAGGGGATATATATTTCTTGGATTTCTTGTAGATCCTTGGATCCCAAGAATTCTTTTACGCTGAATTTTTTCGTGGCCTACAGAACACGTTGTTCGACATTGTATGAATTCTGTTCTGACTCATTGCATATATTCAAAAGCCGAACAAAACCTTTTGTGTCAATCAGATCTTTGGATACGATTGTAACGCTTTGCATCCTCAAAAATCCATACTCACTACCAAAAGTTAAGCAAGGAAAAAGAAAAGACTAATCTCAATTTGATCAGAAAGGAAAAAAAATAGAATTATTCGGATGTCAACTTCTATGAATTGTTCAGGTAGTAATTCGCAACTCCAGAGCTCGAATACACTACCTTGCGGCGATTAACTAAAGAAAATGGTAAAACATTCCATTCCACGTGTTTTCTTTGGGGCAAATTACAGGTTTCAGACAGTTTATGGTGTAATATAATTTCAGAAGAGTAGTAAAGAAAGCTTCCCACAAACACGATGAAAAATTACTGTCATTCACTAAAGCGTCAAAGCAAGTTATAAGTTACGGCATTTGTTTGTTTTACCTTTTTCATCCGCCATTAGACAATGGCTGCAGTGCCACCTATAGTTTATTGGAGTTGCGAATTTATAAAATAGATTTCACATGAAGAATTTTGAAAACCAAGTTGAACCTCACTATCGCTTGAACCTTGCGCACGTTTTACGTAAAACTAACTGCTTTACTAAAACTTACGTAAGTTTAACTACTACAACCCATCGTTTTTTCTCTCTATATGCAGGGTGATTTGGAACAACGTGTCAGGAATGTGCATGGGGGTCAGGCATATAGTAATAAACAAGAATCATACCGGAACATAGGGTCTCATGCGAAATCCAGAAGCGCAAGAGGGCACTGAATGTCGGGAAGATAGCTGGCCAGGATGAAGCGACGGAAAGCGTCAGTTGAGTGTAGGTATTGTCCGTTTTTCACGGGAAGGCACTTCGCCCCGCCTCCTCGAACGCTGAGTTCCATTTTACGCGGGAGTGAATGGTAAGCAATCCACGCGCATCTAAATGAGACAACCAGACAGCCTTAACTTGGGCGTGCATTTTAATGTGCAAAAAGGCTTAGTGTCCTTTACATCACTTGATTCCATAGACTAATAATAAGAGTAGACCGAGCTATGGCAACCCTTTTGCTGCTCATAAATCAAACCATGTGACTAGTGGATATCCTAGCAACAGCGGACGTTGATCGCAGCAGACGATCAACGCCGGCGAGAAATAAAATAAATAGAATTGATGGAACACGGAAGGATCTTTTATGGAGTCCGATTTGTAAATTTGTTATTCTAAGTTGTAAATATTTTGTTAATATAATGAGTTTTTCTGCATTTTCTTTATTCAATTTCAATAACTCTCTAAGCAATTAAAGATGGAAGTGTCGAAAAAGAATCGGCAAACGGTAAGATTTTTACCTACAATTTCAATTACTGATTAGTACATTTTTGCGTTAACGTAAAACGTTTACGCCATTACGTTTACGCCAACGCTGACGTAGCAGTTCCGAATGAAATAAAAGTTACTAAAAACTGTGATCAAAAACTGATTACTATTATCAAAATAATGCATAACTAAAAGAAATACAGTTCAATCTCTGCACCTGGAAAAAAAAATAATAAAAACACATTACGTCTTAAAATACATGTCGAGTGCCAAACTATAGATAATCCTGCCATCTAACAACCATGCTGCCAAAGTTTTCGCCAAGCCTTCCACCAGTCACATGATGTATCCATGAACCAATTTTTTCATCAGCAAGTCTGGGAAAGCTCGGTTTACTCTTATTATTAGTCTATGCTTGATTCACTTGTCTGTTGTCATTTCAGTTATTCTTACATTTTAAAAACTGTTGCTTTTACAACAAAATGCTATGAGCCAAGTATACCTTTCGCCGAAAACAGCGAAATAGAATCATTGGATATACCACGTGACGAAGGAGTAGTTAAGTGTCTTCCCATGGAAAACAGACACTACTTGAAATGTTCATGTAAATGTATAACGTTATGTAAACTTCACTTTCTGCAAAAAATTTCATTCTCTCTAACGGTTTTGCGTTTTCCTGCATCAATCTTTAAGCCCATGTCGCGCGTCTCTGACATGTTGTTCCGAATCACCCTGTATATATCAGTTCGATTCCGAGTCACAACTGACTACAACTGTACTTATGTCGAGGACTGCATACTATGTGCCTTGCCTCCATTATTTTTTATACCGATAGATGGAAGCACCATCACCGGATCGAAAAGTTAATGAGAATTTAGAGCTAGACCAGGAGCTAATAGCTACCTGGTGCTAGCACCCCTAGAGGTATCGTTTCACTTGGAGGACATTGAGACCACGAGCATATTTAACGTCGCCCAGTCCCCTTTAATGACGACGGTGGGTCTTCGACCATCGAGGTTCGAACTCAGGATCCTCCGACCCCTAATCCGACACTCTACCGATCGGGCTACCACGGCCCTATATATCAGTTAACTCCTTCAAGAAATGAAGCTGAAAGGTCTAGTTCAGTTCAGATACCGAGTTAAGATTAGAATGTTATGAAACAAGTGACTAAAAACAAAAGAAACAGAAAGTTGTTTTTTAAAATAATTTACGCTTATTCATAAGGTTCAGTAATGAAAAATCATTCATAATATACGATAGTAACATTTCAAAATATCAATTAGATTCCCATATTTGACATTTTCCCCTCTGAGTGACTCCTTGTTGGTTTAGATACTTTATGTGATCATAGTATATGTATAACTTAATAAGAGTAATTGGTATTATAATTTATGCTACTTGTGTCCAAAAACATATAAAAAAGTTACATTTAGTTTCTGGAGATCTTTTCGCGGACCTATTCCAGATAGCATGAGTAGTTGTGGTGTGTTAATGGCTCCGGCAGATAAAATTACTTCTCTGGTTGCAAAAACTTCGTAGATGTCATCTCCATGATCAAATACTACTCCGACAGCTCTTTTGTTTTCGATTAGGATCTAGAAAGAGATAAGACGAGAACTATTATTAAACTAAAATGTTTTTAAAAAATCCCGAGTTTTAGGGCCAACCTCCTGTTAAGGTGAATCTTGCAGGTCACAATACATATAAAATTTAAATATGTTAACTTTTATTATTATAAACTTTTGTAGATAGCATAGGAAATCACGGGAAAGAGAAGATGATTACTAGTATTGAGTTCTAATAATTACAAAAGGAAAATCAAGAGATAGATTAAAAATCTTTTTAAAAGGCATGCTTGCTGGAATCAATTACACAGGCCCGTGTCCAGATTTTCATAAAGGGAGGGGTTTTAATCTTACCAGTAGGGGGAGGAGAATTCAATCCCCCTACAGCTTTTAGTTTTACGACAAATTGTCGATCCCAGTATGGCGTTTATTCACATGTAAGGACTGCTGTATTCTTGAAGGATACCTCTAGCTGTACAAGTTACCAAAGTATTCCTTCGTTTCACAGAATCGCTTTAATCAAACTTTGCTTGCTTCTTTTTAATTAAATCTGTTTACAACGTAGTATATTGCAATGAGTATTAAAAACTCTTCACAAATTCTTTTATTATGTAGAATGTATATCAAGTTGTTATGTTCTGAAATAATGCTTAATAAACTAAACAAGAAAGAGCTCTTTGCAGATGCAAATTACACAGCCAAGCATAATCAGTAATGCATCTTCATAGATGTAACATATGCCAAATTCACCATAAGCTCCTTACAATAAGCAATATTCTTTCTTTGCATTGGTAGATCATTCAGCGGTTCGTCCGCCATACTTTTTCCTAAATATTACATCAGTTTGTAAGGCTTCAGTTGTAAATCGCAAAAAAATTCAGAGAGAAAATTAAAATAAAATAAAAACGCTGAACGCAAACTTTCTCATTAAAGTAAATTTAAGTCAAATACACATTTACTTCATTTTACTTATTTTTTCAACAAGGGAGCGGTTTAACCCCTAAAACCCTCCCCTTGTACACGGCGCTGCAATTACAAGAGTACTTTTTTTCCTTTTTTTTACTAAACTTTCTCTTTCTATCGGAAAAAATGAAGTCGTTACCAATCGAGTGAACAAACACTTATTAATTGTATTTAAATTTACAAAAAAAGAATTATAATTGGGTTGTTTCACATTTGTAAAAATATTTAGTTCTGAAAGAACATCGTCAGAAACGTGGGGTAAGTTACTTTTTGTTCTTGATATAAAACTTATTTTTCTCTCTTAATGTAACTTATTTTCTCTCTTAAAAAATAAACGTAAACGACATTCAGCCATTGTTTTCATTTTCGTTGCTAACGTCACAAGTGAACAAATCTCTAGGCTTACCAGAATAAAGTTTCAGAACAATGCCAAACCTCGCTATTATGAGTACTTTATTTAACTAACAGTTCTCGTTCCGCTTATAGATGGCTCACGGTGAAAAAAAATCATTAAAAGGCGATATCTTGCCAGAAAATACAACCACGCGTTCCGATTCAAGATGGCTTTCATCACTTGTGACGTCACACGATGAAAAATTTTACTGAAAAATCAGACATCAAAAAAAAATAATTTAAAATTAAGTGCTGGGAAAATAAAAGTCTTTTCTGGGCCATGTTATTATTATTATTATTTTTTTGCTTATTCTACCAATTTCAGTGGCTGAAAGTAGTAAGGTAAACACACCAGTAATGGCCAGTTCTTCAATAGTGGTCACTTCAGGTTTATATTTTTTTGCTTATTCTACCAATTTCAGTGGTTGAAAGTAGTAAGGTAAACACACCAGTAATGGCCAGTTCTTCAATAGTGGTCACTTCAGGTTTATATTTTTTTGCTTATTCTACCAATTTCAGTGGCTGAAAGTAGTAAGGTAAACACACCAGTAATGGCCAGTTCTTCAATAGTGGTCACTTCAGGTTTATATTTTTTTGCTTATTCTACCAATTTCAGTGGCTGAAAGTAGTAAGGTAAACACACCAGTAATGGCCAGTTCTTCAATAGTGGTCACTTCAGGTTTATATTTTTTTGCTTATTCTACCAATTTCAGTGGCTGAAAGTAGTAAGGTAAACACACCAGTAATGGCCAGTTCTTCAATAGTGGTCACTTCAGGTTTATATTTTTTTTGCTTATTCTACCAATTTCAGTGGCTAAAAGTTGTAAGGTAAACACAAAGGTAATGGCCAGTTCTTCAATAGTGGTCACTTCAGGTTTATATTTTTTTGCTTATTCTACCAATTTCAGTGGCTGAAAGTAGTAAGGTAAACACACCAGTAATGGCCAGTTCTTCAATAGTGGTCACTTCAAGGTTTATATTTGAAACAAATAGGATTCCTAGTCTTCCAATGGATTCAAAAGTGCATCAAACGTACCTCCTGCACGTTTGAATTCATTCGGAAACTTGGAAGTCTATTTTTTCAATTATAAAGTGGCCACTACTGAAGCACTATAAAGCACTGACCACTACTGGTGTGTTTGCCTTACTTTTGACTGAAGGAGGCATCCCCATTTCAGTTCTGTGCAACTTGAAAGTTCTAATTCAATTTCACCCTACGTAACAAGATCCGTTTATTTTATTGGTACCGATATTTTATACGTATAAGTACGTTTTCGGCACCAAATTTGTTAAAGAATGCTAATTTGGTTTTAATTAATACATACCTTCGATAATTTAAGCCCTTTTCTTTTTATATTAAAAGGGGCAAACCTAACCTGGCAGAACTGTGAAGGCTTCGCAGAACCTAATCAAAACATTACGACGCTGCCAGGTTAGGTTTGCCCCAACTATAGTTGGTGGTTCCAATCATAACAAAGAAGTTATAATCGTTAAAGTTTCAGCAATTAAAAGGCCTTAAATGATTGGTCGACATAAGGCATTCAATAGCTACAAAAGAAGAAATTCGAGTAAAAAGTAAAGATATTTGCCTTTTTGACCATTGCATTTGGTAAAATATCGAGATTTGGACGATTTTCAGCAGGAACTAAATACGCTTTTGCTGTACTACACCTCTGACTTCCTCGTAGTGTTCCTTGAAAATCGAAAATTCCTAAAATCGAAAAGGATATTTTAACTACTTTGACCTTATAAATACACAAACACAACCAGCGCACAAACTCAGCAAGAGATTTAAATGTATTTTAAACATGAAACATTGCAAAATAGTTCTCACATACAGTAATGGCGTCACTACGGGGGGGGGGGGGGGGTGAGGGGGACTGCCCGCCCCGGATGTCACCCGTCTGGGGGTTGACACCAAAAGTGGAATTGCAAGTTTATGAAGAATATAAAGCTTAAATGCATTTTTACGACTACAAATATGAAAATTTTCTGGGGGGTGAATCCCCGGACCCCAGTCACCTTCATCCCACATCATGCACTGAATGTTATACTAAGGACTAGGCTCATATTTTCAAAACTTAGACCTAGCAGTGACTTCCTCTTAAACCAAAAAACTGAAACCTATTGTTTTTCCTTGTGTTTGCGATACGTTTGTAATAATTAAGGGGCCATCAATTTCATACATCCCCTTACTTTTTACACCTCGCAACGGTTCTGCACATAAGTGTCTAGGGCAAAGTATATAAAAAGCGTTCTTATTTGTTATTTGTCTTATGTACATTATCCCACTAAAAATTTCGTGGTAAAAATTTTTTTAGTTGTTTCTAAAAATTGTATGAATTTCATATTTTTAAGGAACATTAAAGCCTTTATTATTATTATTTTTTTTGCATTTGTAGGGGGGGGGGTGATACCAAATTACTGCCCTAGGTGTCACCTGTGATAGACTGCATATAGGTATGTGCAAATGTAAATGTAAGCAAAAACAATACTTAATCCAGAAACGTTAATTGTTCATAAAACATTACACATGATAAAAGAAATCATTAAGCTGCCTTCTTGTCAAAGATCAGGAGCAGTTATATCATTAAATTTGAAGGTTTTTTTTTTTTAAAGAAGTCGGAGGAATGTAAGACAGCAAATGGATCGACTAAGCTACAAAATAGATGCAGTTTTTTATTGTATAGCAGAATTTTCTTTACTAATAATAGAGCTGAAAGTCTGTCTAGATCTCTGTGACGCTCATAGCGCCTAGACCGTTCGGCCGATTTTCATGAAATTTGGCACAATATTAGTTTGTAGCATGGGAGTGTGCACCTCGAAGCTTTTTTTTTTTTGAAAATTCGATTTTGTTCTTTTTCTATTCCAATTTTAAGAACATTTTCCGGAGCGAAATTACCATACCATAAGATGGACGAATTAATTACGAAATTATCATGACGTGCAATGGGAGAGCGAATGAACATAGCCAATTAGCAAGAGATTCATTATCCATTATTTGTAAATATAAAGGCGAACCAAATGACCTTTTAATTTTCTAATACGGGCAAAGCCGTGCGGGGTACCACTAGTAAAGAATAAAATTGTCATACTAGTGAAAAATGCTTTATAAATGCATACATTATTAATACTCGTACGTCAAGCATCTTCAACACCATGTTACCTAAGATAAATAAATACCTTTATGCTGAACATTAAAGTAAGACAAACAACGTTAGAAAAAGCACAAATTTGCCAATTACAGCAAATTACAACTGTAATTGGCAAATTTGTGCCTTTTCTAACGTTGTTTGTCTTACTTTACCATGTTACCTGTCTGGTTTCTTCCATTTGAATCGACATTTTGATATCCCAACTGCTCGGCGACTTCAAATATACGTCTTTTTGCTTCCGTATCGTAGCGAGGTCTGTGAACAGTTAGTGGTCCGCCAACGCCATGAAAACCTAAAATTATGTAAATTATATTAAAAAAATAATAGTTTTAAAAAACTAAAAAAACACGCTTTCGTAGCAAAATGAACTAAAAAGTGAAAAATAATCTTTGGATGATAGTAGTTGACCAATCACTTAATTTTAATGTAATACAAAAAAGCGTGGGGTGCTCTCTATTTACATTTTTGCTTGGACTACAAATGGAGGAAATTCAAGACAACTGATAAGAAGCTCCCCACGCTTTTTTGTATTACATTATAATTAAGTGATTGGTCAACTACTATCATCCAAAGATTATTTTTCACTTTTTAGTTCATTTTGCTACGAAAAGCGTGTTTTTTTAGTTTTTTGAACTATTATTTTATTTTTCTGCTTTTTAGTCTTATGTTGGAGAATTATCAAGCGACGAAATTATTTATAAAACGAGTGCGAGGTAATATCATAAAGTTAAGAAAAGGGCACCCCGACGGGAAGCTACTGTGAGTCATCGATGCATGTTTGCAGAAATCATATTTATATTACTTTGAAAATTTGAGATGCATTTGAATAAAAGTTTTGTTCAACAATGGTCTGATCAGCAATGAATTTCCAATTGAAGGCTCTCCTAAATTTTGGCATGAAATTAGTTAAAAACAATTATATTTCATGTTCTAATTACCTTGGAACATTGGAACAAATTTTGTCTGATGCAGAAAAATTAAAGGTTTTTGTAGATATTTTTAAATAATTTTTGCGAGCATTTTTTGATGTATTTTTTTAAATTTTTCCTTTTTCACATTGTTGGATTTATGCCAAAATATTGATTAAAATTGGAGGAAACTAACAATTAAAAGGGTTAATTAATTAATTTGATTATAGAATATTGCATTGTCATCGGGTCTGAGATCGCGTGCCAAATTTCAAAAGAATCCGATCGCAGGAAGTGGGTGAAATTTGAGCTGCAAGATTCCATTACAAGATACATACATACATACATACATACATACATACATACATACATACATACAGGTGAAGCTAATAAAAGCGTGTTAATAAAAAGCCTTGGTAACTACATATCGTCGCCTCAGAGAGAAACCGTAAGACATCTAATCCCAAAAACAACAGCAAGATATCCTACTGTTGTTCTGAGGCTACGATATCACGAATATGATTTGCAAACTCTATTGAACGAGCTGATGTGTGCATCACATGACTTCCTTTTACACCAATTTAATGTTATTTCTCCATTATTGGCAATTTTAATGTGATTCAAAATATCCCCAACAGCGGCCAAATTAAAACCAAATTTTAAAAAAAAATCGCCAAATTTGTCGTCACGTTGGCGACAAAACTTGGTGACCAAAAAGACTGGCGATATATCGCCAAATGTCCGCCAGATTATAACACCACTTGAGTTTGCATCGAAATTAACAATGATTTTCTCCCAAAAAGCTGCAAAAGACCCCTTTAGAAATACTCGAATGCAACCAAAAGAGAAGGTGCACAACTAGACCCTACTAGGAGTCTACGTACCAAATTTCAATTTTCTAGGACATATCGTTCTTGAGTTATGCGACATATATACGCACATACGTACAGACATACGTACACACAGACGTCACGAGGAAACTCTTCGTAATTAACTCATTAATCGTCAAAATGGATATTTCGAGTGTCTATACGTTCTTAGGTATATATGCACGTGTGGTCGGGTCGAAAAAAAAAAACTCAACAATCTTTCTGGGGTTAGCAAAATGGAAATTAAGGTCGATTTTTGAGTGAAATTTTTTTCGAGAATACAATACTTCCTTTTTTGTAAAAAGAAGTAAAAAAGCTGTAAAAGCATTGAAGATTATACATGTCAGCTTATTACTCCTCGTATATTATTATTCAGCGTCAAATAAATTATGGATACTATGAATAATAAGAAGGACTCATTCTGAAACTGAAGTATGCATACTAGGTGAAGAAATTATGTCTCGCATTTTTCATTATTTTGACTCAATAGTATAGCTAGTATAGTTATAGCTTGTAAGACACTAAAATGCACCGTCATACAGAATAGATGATGAATTTGATTCTTACTTTGATATTTTTGCATGAAAACCCCAACCCCCCTGAGCGAGTTTAGGGACAACATCTCTCTGATAAAGTTCGAGAAAAATGTAATACATCTTTTTATACAGGGTAAATTAAAAGTCTTTTCCTGTTTCTAAAAATGCACCTCGTGCTAAAAATAAAGATACATGCATAAAATACAGTTTACAGTAAAAATAAGAATGGGAGGATTTTTTGAGTAATCACGATTGCTTATTGCTTTTATTTGACTGCTTTTTTTTGGCGTCCTATCATTTTATTTTCCCACCACAACCCTCTGCAGCATCACCGTCGACCGGCTCCTCACCATGCTGCTCCTATAGTGAAAGCCGTCTCCAGGTTGCAACCATATCCTACACACACGCGTATACATACACAACTAAACACACACACACAAACACACCTACACACACACACACCAACACACATATACCTACACACACGCACATACATACACAACTAAACACACACACGCAAACACATCTACACACACACACACACCAACACACATATACCTACACACACATACACACACACAAACACATACACGCATACATACAGTCACCTACACATACACACACACAAAAACATACACGCACATGCACACAACTAACCACAAATTCATGCCTGCACACAGACACAAACACATATGCCTACACACACATACACATACCCCTACACACAAACACACATATCCCCCACATACAAACACACACCCCTACATACACACACTCGTGATTGCGAAAAACATAATTTGAATTCAAGATGTCAAAATTCAAATTAATTTTTTTTTTAGTATTCTTCTCTTTTTGGGCACCCCTTCGGTTTTGTTCCGATAGGTGTCCAGTTTAAGATCTTTTTAATTCCTCTATTATCTTGCGTTATTTCCTTGTGCCCTAGCCATGGAAAATGGTGTAATTTTATAAATCTAGCAATATTTTCCTGCCCTCAGTGGAATGTGATCCAGTCCATCTCAGTGTCCTTCGCTGAAGGATAATCTGATTGTTTTTGTTTTTATCTCAAAGAGCCTATAGTAGTTTAACATCCATATGTAATTAAATGTTAGATTAAGACTTTATTCCGTTTTAATTTTCATGAATTTGAGAGTAGTATTTTGTTTTCATTTAATGGTAATAGAGAAAAAAATACCCCTTTCCTTTCAAAACCCTCGTGGAAATTTCTTGTGAATTTTTACTTGAATCGGTAATAATTCCTACCTATTAAAGATAGCAGGGGAGTAGATTTTACCTCACAATTTATTTCCAGAAACGCCAGATGCAGCTTAGTTATTATTTTTGAAAACTTTTTAACTTAATCTTTGCCAAATTATTAAAAACTCATGTTCAACTAAATCAAAATCTTAACCAAATCAAGCACTGGTTTCAAGAAAAATACGGGATGTAATGTAGTGGGCCTCCTCGTGGTGCACCCTGGTTAACACTAAACCCACTACATCGGCAGAGCATTACACGGAGAGAGATTTTTTGCGTATGCTGCATTGTATATTACAAGTCAATGAATTCCTATGTTCAAGTGCTACTGCTAAAAAAATAAGAACGTTTTCTACAATACATGAAAGTACCATTATTACGAACATCTGGATCTCTGTTGTCTTCAGCTTTTTTGAAATAAGGCAGAACTTCATCGTAACTCCAGCCTGTAGCACCTTGTGCTGCCCAATCATCGAAGTTATTCCGGTTACCACGAACATAAACCATGTGGTTAAGGACGCTGGTGCCGCCTAACATCTTTCCTCTTGGGAAAATTAATTGCTGCAGGGGAAAAAAGGAACATAACGGAAGAAATTAAAAGTAAGAAAGGAAAATAAAATTAGCAAATGGCTAGAATAGACGAACGTATCCAAATGAGAGGGAAAGGGAAAGATTCGATGCTCGTGTTTCGTTCATGTCAATGTGACTCAGCCTAATTTAAAGGCTAACATACATCTGCAGCAGCCGGCATCCATGCACTTCTATTTCCGCCAGTGAACCCGTTTCGGTGAAAATTAGATCTGATGTAATAATTACGGAAATCTCAAGAACGATGATGCTGAAAAATATCAATAGCTCTACAGCGCATTTGGAAGATTCCAGTTTCCAATCTACAGTCGTTGCAGTAAAAACGAAGAAAATATATCGTTACTAGCTGCGTCGCCCGGCTTTGCAAGGTCTACCTTGAAAATAAAAGTATGTCAAGTGACGCGAGCTCAACTATCAGTCTTGAAAAAAATAATAATAAAAAAAGCAGTAAAATTTTGCGGCAGATTGCGGGAAAATAACCAAAAAGGAACCATTTGAAATCCCCTTATTACAGGAAAAGTCTCAAAACAAAAGCCATAATTTTATTTGTTCATATTCGAGAGAAAAAAATGGCTACAAATCTTTCTCCTCCATGATTTTCTTCACGCCACAAATTTTAATAAAAGCATTGTTGCGGAAAGTTGAGATGAAGCACTGAATGGTAATTTGAATGGAGGAAAGCCTTCGATAAATAGGGATTTGATGTCGAAATCTAATTAATAGTATCATAATTAATGTATAGTTTTTAATTGATATCCGCTAATTATTATCGGATGATTATGTTAAATAACCAAGCATAAAGAAAGTCGGGAAAATTACGAATCTATCGATACCTGGTTTGATGGTCAGTTCACTGGCATTCGGGAGAAGTAACTCGGACGTAGATAGGTAGATACGTAGGTAGATAAGTACATACGCTCTGTTTTTAATTATATAAGGTTGTAACTCTGTAACACTCATCAAGTTAATGAGTGTTTTTCTGGGTTTCTTCTATAACTTTCCTATTTTTGTCTAACTTATTATTATTATTATTATTATTATTATTATTATTGTATTTATTTATTTATTTATTTATTTTTTTGTAACATGAGTGGTGGGCTGGTTGAAACACTCCAACATTAATATTTTTTGAGCACTCTACAAAATTTAGTAAATTAAAGTAAGACAACTTTCAATGATTGTTGAAAAATTTATTTATATAAATACAACTTAAGCAGTACCGTAAGTAACACACATATACATCCATGTTTAAAGCCAAATATGCCTAGGGTAAATGACTAGCTATGGACACGGTTAAGGGTTTAAAAAAAATGGGTTGTAGCTTAGAATTTGGACTTTTTTAGATGTAAAAATTTCCTTTATTTTCAACTATTTTACTACTCTTTTATTTATCGCTTGCCAAATGTAACCTATGTTCTGTAAGCAATCCAAAATAATAATTTTGAGTATGAATGCCTAAATAGTCTGATCAATCATATCTGCTCATAACTAAAATACTTACTTAACTGACTAGTTACGGGCACATGATCTTAAATGTCTTAATTAATGGCAAAAATAAACGTATTTCATAAAGAGAAAAAATAAGTATAATAATATGTTCGTATCAAAGAAATTGATCTGATAATAATAATAATAATAATAATAATAATAATAATAATAATAATAATAATAATAATAATAATAATAATAATAATAATAATAATAATAATAATAACAAAATAATATAGACTGCAATGGCAAGAAAAAATTCTCAATCTTAAATGCTACGAAAATGGGGTCGTTTCCAAAATTTAAAAGCATTTTTTTTTTCTGAAAGAGCATGCTAAAAAACATAGGATCTGACCATTTTTTAAATAATTTGTTTAAGTTTAATATTTTTTTAAAAAAATTACTTAAATCGGCGTGCTTTCAATGTTTATGCTTCTGTCCGATGACATCACAAATGATGAAATGCCATTCTGTGTTGCCATTTACAGAGCAAAATATTTAATTCGCATCTTTACTCACGTGTATTGGCAACGATAGGGTTGATAGCAAGTGTAGAACGCAATTTTAATTCGCTTCTTGATTATCATAACGTGGAATCGCGGTAGAAAGATGCGGCAGAGTGCATCATTTGTGACGTTATCAAGACCACGCCTTGTTTCAAAAATCGGACATTTTAAAAATTTAATTAAAAAATAAAAGTATTTTCTGGGTCCATGTTTTTTTTTTTACTTATTCTCTAAATTTCAGGGACAAAAAGTACTACTTTTGACTGAAAGAAACAACCCCATTCCCTATTCGTCACTACGACAATGTTGCTAACTTTTTTTTTTGTAAAATAAGGAAAAGAAACGTTTTTTCATAATCTTGTCTAGAGAGGTAACATTTAAACTTCTTTATAACTACTACTAGTACTACTTTTGACTGAAAGAGTACTACTACTTTTACATAGTAGTACTACAAATACATAGAGTACTACTTTTGACTGAAAGAAACAACCCCATTCCCTATTCGTCACTACGACAATGTTGCTAACTTTTTTTTTTTTTTGTAAAATAAGGAAAAGAAACGTTTTTTCATAATCTTGTCTAGAGAGGTAACATTGAAACTTCCATTGTTTTTTTTAAAGCCAAATATGCTGAGAAATTTGATACACGGCGCCAACCGCCAAGTTAACTACCAATGAATACGCACTTAACACTCAAAACACGTCATCTATTTTGTTTCATTTGAAGATCTTGATTTGACAAGATTGATAGACAAATTTCTCATCTTAAAATATTCGATAATGCTTCAGTCGTTTTTCATTTCAACACAAATAAAGCAACCCATTGTAGGCGTTTTTCCCGCTTTTCACTCTTGGCTAACCAAGCGTTGATGCTTGGATAGTTATATCCTCAAATTTCCATTATCGAGGCAAATGATCGGAATATGGTAAAAAATTCTAAAGAGCGAATTAAAAAGCTCATTTTATCATATTTCAGACGAGTCAAATTTCGGATATTTCAATGAACTTTCTTTGTTATTGCTTCAGCTCTCAATCATCATGAATTCAGAAGCAATCAAAAATTAAATAAAGCTTATCAAAAAAGAAAGAACTTATTATTTTGGTCGTTTGAAATTGCTTCTGAAACCTTCGACGAATAATTTCACGACATCATTAGCATTTACTTTAGAACACAAGGAGTTGACTATTGGTTCAACGGCTTATGATTCGCGAAATAAACAGCATCGAAACAGATATGGTGCCCGGTAAGAATCATGCAAGTTTAAAAAAGGAACCATAATTTTGTCCTCGTTTCTCATCTTTTTGGAACAAAGAATATTGCAACAATAGCAAGAAATGATCATAAAATAAAAGAAAATGCTTCTTGGGTTCTCCCCGAAAAATAAAAGAGTAAATCTTATTTTAAACACACACATAAACGGGGAAAGGGTGGGGGGGGGGGGGAGCTTCTTTTTAAGTTCTTGAGAGAATTAAAATCTTGTAAATCTGAGCATCAAAGGTTGTTCTATTGAAGTGTATGTTCAAAGTCGTATAATCTGACTTTGTTTTGAGCCTTGACTTTCTTTTAGCCTAGTGGTAAAGTACTTGGTTAGCATACTGAAGGTCAGCGAATCAAAACCCGCTGCCAAGAACTTGTCCACCGACTCAGCACGCAATCCACACGCTTCACATGCACCACAATTCTGATCCTAGCAAGATGGCGCCACGTCTTTCGGACCACAAAACTGCAATAACAGTTGTAGTGGAAATAGCCGAAAGGCAACAATCTTGCAACAATTCGCAACTACAGCGCTCGAATACGCTACCTTGCGGTGATTTACAAAATTACAGAAGAGGGTAAAACATTGTGTTCCAAGTGTGTCTGTTGAGGCAACGAGGTAAACATAGGCAGTTTCTTATAAGTGTTTATTAACGAATTCTCGCATTCGATGTGTTTTGATGGCTTTCAGCAACAGAAATTGTTTTGTCCCTAAATGATATTTTCGAGCCTCTCAAAATAATGTTAGTTTAAAATATTTCCCCCTAAAAAGTGAGTTGATTGCTGTAAATAGCGAAAGTTTAAACTTAAGAAAGCTCTGGACTGATAAACTTCTCATTGGCATGAAAGAAACAACAAATATGCTCGTCTGTTCAAAGCATTTTTTTTTTTTTGAAAGAGGATAAAGTTTTACCTTTTTTTATTGTTTTGTGTGAATTTGTATAGGTATGAATTTTTTTTAAACCTAAAGTTCAATTTGATAACATTAGCTGAAAAATTAGGCTTTCATCTCTGTCTTATTTGAAAATAATTTAATTAAATAACCGTATTTTACTGCAGCATTTAGTTGGAAAGGACAGTATGCAAAAAAATTCTTGGAAACAAAATGAAAACTTTAACCGAGAAAGAACTTTTAGAATTTGAACTAGCAGGAACAAAAGCTCAGAATTGCAATCGCTAAAACAGTGCGCCAACTTTACTTTATTGCTCATATTATCGGCTGAACAGTTTCATCAAAAAATTGTTGGGATTTATAGTTTTAGTATTGCGCAAGGAAAGAACCCTTAACAAGACTTTGCTTTTCTGTATAACCATTTTTATGATGAGTGAATTAAAAAAGTATTAAAATGAAAGATTACAGAACTCGAAAAGTTTAACGAAATAATGGACGATCAATTAAAAAGAAAACTACCACCATTTATCTGTGAGAATTTTATTGATGATTTGCAGAGCATATGACAGAATTAAATCACTTAATTCAGAAATTAGAAACATACGAAACGGAAAAAGGTAAAATTAAGCGATTCAGCAATTTGAAAAATAACTCAGCTACAAATGTAAATCAATTAGCGCTTAGAATTGAATGTTGTTATGCATAAAAATGTAGTTCAATCAAGAATTGATAAATATCGAATTCAACATAGTAGAAATGGCTGCTTCAGAACTACGAACTACGTGATTAGCATTAATTTCTAACGTTTAAGAATGCTTCTTGAGTTCTCATTTCTTTCTACGGTGGGCCAGAATATCCACAGGACTTAAAAAATTAATTTCAAAAGAATAAAAAAAAATCATACTACAAACAAAAATTACTATACTTATTAGCATTTTATACGCTACAGCATGCGTTTGTTTTAACTTTTTGATCCACCATTAGACGGTGACTGCAGTGCCCCCTTGAAGTAGTAATTTTGAAATTTTACTATTTTTAACATTTTTACGAATCTTAATATTGTGCAAGAACATTGAATATCATTTATCATATTGAATAGTAATACGTATTTTTGAGATATACAATACACTCAGGAACAATGAAAATAGTGCCCCAAGAAGAAAGCATTGAATTGAAGTGAAATTTAATATACAGAATAATACAGGCGAGAGATGCACTTGATCCGAAAATCCAGGTACAGGCTAAGAAATGATAAATATATAGTACTACTTCAATAGCGCGTTGGACCTCCTTTTGCTGCAATACATGCCGCAACACGAGCTAATTAAACGTCTGATGTTATCCTGAGGCAGATGAACCACAAAATTTTGAACAACCACTTCTAAATCTTGCACAGAGAAGTACGGCGGCATCTGGCGTTTCAGCTGTTCACCATACATGCTCTATACGAGACAAGTCGGGGGAGCAGCTGGCCATGGAAGAGTCTCAAAAGGACGTAAGCAGTCTTGAGCAACTATCTAGCTGTATGCGGGCGAGCATTATCTTGCTAGAAAATGGCCCCTGGGAGACCATTTAGGAGTGGTCCTACATGTGGTTGCAGAATGTCATTAACATAACGTTGATCCGTTAGGGTTCCACGTACAACAGCTAGACTGGATCGGTTATCATAGGCAATAGCCCCCCAGACCATTATGCTCGCTGTTCGGGCAGTGTGTCGTGTGATAGAATGGGTTGAATGGTACTTTTTTCCAAGGTCCCTCTATACCCGTGCGCGGTTATCATCTGACCCCAAAACGAGACGGGATCCATCACTGAACACCAGGTTTTGCCAGTCAGCGACATCCCACATGGCTCTGGCTTCGCACCATTGTAGACGGAGTTGCCTATGTTTTGGTGTTAAAGAGAGTACACGAAAAGAGCACTTGGACTGCAGATTCACTGCCGCCAGACGTCTGGAAATTGTTCGGGGAACAACTGCTACCCCTACGCCTGCTTGTATGATGGAACGAACCACTGTGGGATCCACGAGCGCTTGCCGCGCAATCCTTCGATCCCCTCTTCTCGTCATCTTCCTGGTCACTCCAGACCTGGTTTTTTGCACGTGGGTACCATGTCGTGTCCACTGCCTACAACAGTTTGTAATGGAACACTCCGAACGATTCCCCTGGGCAGCAACACGGCTAGTCAACCAGCCTGTAATTTTCATGCCGATGATCAAACCTCTCTCAAACTCGCTTAACTGTAAGAAACGTTTCCTAACTCATCTACCTGGCCTCCTTCGCACATTAAGGCTCTCCGACAGTCTGGAAGCAATCGTAACATTTATAGATCTTAAATTATGCACTGGTTTATATAGCACCTTTTCCCCGATTACACCGATACTGTAGGGTAAACGGTCATGCGCATTGACACCATACTTGGATCATTTGCATATGAGATGTCACTCTTCTTGCATGCAAAATTTCGTGATCGTACCTTTCTTCTTTCTTGGGGCGCTATTTTCAATGTTCCTGAGTGTAATTGAAATCAAGTACGTTCCGTAAATAGTTAGCGTCTGAATCGTTTATGCTCGAATTTTAAACAGGAATATAAGATTTGGTCTTGCTGAATCTTAGGTACATTATGCGAGAATTGTTTGTTGTTTGTTTGCTTTTAAATACATTGAAATTTATTTTAAAATCTGCCTCGACGGTGCCTTAAGCAAACCTCACACAACCGGGCTGTGCATCAACTAAGGGGAAGTAGTAGGAAATAGGTATGTATGAGAATTTGTGAAGCTGCTTGGGGCTAAAGTAATTTTACTTGAGAGCTGCCAATGAAATTCATTCGTTTTTGTTCAATAAGGGATCCACGAAGTATATAGTAACTTCTTTTAATCTATTAAGGTTTTATTGCTTCTTTTTTTACAGTAACAAACTCTATAAATTGTTTTTAAAAAATCAGTACATTTACTTTAAACTTCTGAACATTGTAAAATTTTAGCAAAACTATGCTGTATAATCAGCCCCACATTATTTACGAACAACTTACTCTATTGATCAGGCCTCTCCCGGTATGCTTTTGAGGTGCAGTTCGATATCTCCAGTCAATTTCTGTGTACCATCCACTTCTTGCTAAAACAGGAACACTTGTTAGAATAGGAGGAGGTGGACCAGCTTCTAGTAACAACACATTCACGCATGGTATTTCGGACAACCTATTGGCCACAACCGATCCAGCAGATCCTGCACCAACTGAAATTTTTTTTAAAAAAAACCATTAAGAAGTAATTTAGTTTCCTTTCAACCACAAAGTTTATGTGATAAAAAGATGGAACAACAATTTTTTGTAAGTTTGATGTCGCATAAATGCAATATTATCAAAAAAAAAGAAAAAAAAACATTGTAATGTGATTTCATTCATTCAAACACATAAAAATAAAAAAGCTACCAGTCTAAACACCACAAAACCTTTTGTAAAGAATTATGTACTTACTTATTAATATTCATGTCAATTTGTAATTTTAAATGAAATGAAATTCTTGGGTATTACGTCTATAAATACTAAAAAAAAATAACTTGAAAACTTTCGCAGATTATTTAAAGTAGTAGTTGTGAAGAGAAAAAAAAAAGGTACACAGTTTGTCCCAAAAGTGATGAGACTTTTTTCAAAAAAAAAAAAAAAAAAACAGTTTTATTGATCAAACATTTAATAAAACTTAATACTCTTCAAGACAGTCTCCTCCTGCGTCTATTCACCTTTGCCCTTGTGTTTGATATGCATCGAAGGTCCTCTGGAACACGCTTTTGGGAATGCTGTTAAGGCACCTCGTCGTGGTCTTTTGTATGTTGTTCAGGGTGCTTTCCTTTCAGTTCCCTTTTCACTTTTGGGAGCAAGAAGAAGTCTGCCGGGGTTACAGGGGTCTGTGGCACCGTTGAAAGACCGGTCTGGGTCAGATAGGAGTCGACAATGGGAACGGTTGGGCAAGACTTTCGACAAAAGTTTCGCGCAAATCCAAGTCTTTCGTAACAGTTCGATGAACATCTGTTTTCGGCAAATTTAATTGTTCTGACATCAAACGAACACTCATTCGGCGGTCTTTGTGCAGCAAATCTCGCACACGAGGAACATTATCGTCCGTTCGCGATGATGATGGACCCTCAGAAGGAGCCTCATCGGCGACTTCCTCCCGGGCGTCTTTGAACGACTTGTGCCACATTTTGACCTGCTGGTACGACAAGCAATCATCCTTGAAAGTCTGAGTGAACTAATCAAACGTTTTCATTTTCATCTTTTGGAGTTACATGCAAAATTTTATCGCATAGCATTGCTCCAAAGTTCTCTCCATGACGAGGCTCTGCGTGGAGGTTCACTCACTGAATTTGACCTCCCACCGCTCCGAGAGCTCGTAGCCAACTGAACCTCGTGTTTAGAGTCCCTCCTACCACTTCCAACCGGTCGCGTAGGTGTGAGCAATATAGTCTCGTGGCAAAAAAATGAGTCTCCTTACTTAGCAAACTGTGTATAGTGGTAGAATTTTTTGAGAAAAATTTAAAGTCAATGCAGCTTTTAACATAGTTTTAATTTATTCTTATGCAAAAAAAAAGGGGTAAAAAAAAAACTCATGTTTAATGAAATCGATGAAATTAAATGAAGGACTAAAAACATCCTGCCAATAGCAAAAACTACAATAAATGCAAACACTAATTTGCATCCTACACTCATATGTCTTATACGTACAATTCTTCGTATTATAAATTATTGTCCTTTCATCGATACTAAAAAAAAAGGTAGAACTAAAAAAGCTTTCAAAGCAATTAGTATAAAAATTTAATTTTGAAACTATTTTTCTTCGCATTATTTCTAAATCTCATTTTAAGAGGAAATTCATGACAAACAATTTCAAAGAGCATTACAAAAATTGACAAAGAATTTTAGAAACTTTTAGGAAATCCAATATTTTAATTTTCTTACTTTGATGATTTAGAAAAACACGTTTTTTCATCATTTATTCTGAATATGAAATATTTAGTTGGTTAAACAAAGAGTTATACATTACCAATTATGTAGTCATATTCTGTTCTAATTTGTGTAGTTCCTAAGGGTGTGTGTTTTTGCTTCGCCAGAGAAAGTATCAGCAAAGGCAGCAGGGGTGAATTACTGATTGACGTGTTGTAAGGTCGAGCAGCTGAAGTATTCATTTTTCATTGCTGAGAGAACAAAATATGGGTTAGAATTGAAAATTTCATTTTTAATGTACCGTTTAAACATTAAACCAGCAATTAAGTTATCCTGAAAACACTTGTTTTGAAACTAACTAACTCAAAAACATTTCATTTTTGTATTTGACATCAAAGCTATTTTCTGATAAAACTTTTCCAAATCAAATCTATATGTTTGATCAAGCATGTTAAAGACCTTTTTTTTTTCCACGTTTTTTTTTTTTTTAAATCAACTGTAAATGTATTTATCATCATTAATATTATTACTCAGGGCAACACTGATTTTAGTGCTGGGGTTTTTGGAACTGATTTCGTATGAATTTGGTACCCTAAGTTCAAATATGACATCAGTTTTTGTCCAGAAGCTCAAATTTCTAAGATATAGCATTTAAATATACATAAAGCAGAGGTTAAAGTTATATCTATATATCAAATAGAACTTAAAACAGGGATTTTTTACTCCTATTGTATTGTACAAATAATAAGTGATTGATTACCAAACAGTCTAATTAGGCTCTGGGACATGAATCCCTATTTTTTAAGAGCCTCAAATAAGTTTTCTTCGTTATTTATTTACCTTTTTTACTTGTACTTAAGTGTGGGATACTCTGCCTCCCAACAAATATTTTGGACGAGTGGTAAAACACCTCAGCGCCCCTGAAATGGTGGTTCCCCATTAATTTTTATGTTTATAAGGCTTGACTCCAGAGGAAACCAGAAAAAATGTTTATTTCGGGTCACCCGCTATATTAATCAGGCCCTGAAAAACACTGTATACAAAGATTCAGCTCATCACACATCGCAAGAAGCGAATACATGCAAGCCAAGAACTTA
Organism: Uloborus diversus; assembly: GCF_026930045.1. Lineage (NCBI taxonomy): Eukaryota > Metazoa > Arthropoda > Arachnida > Araneae > Uloboridae > Uloborus > Uloborus diversus. Next base: position 231,640,905 of record NC_072731.1, on the reverse strand, counting down.
CAAATTGACCTTAACTTGTTGAAGCGTTATTACTAAACTTGTCAAATTTTTACTGCATCTGGTGAATTTTCCTTTAAAATACTAGATTGCAGGCTGACAATCGGGTAAATATGCCACAATCAATCCTTGTTTAAGAATCCTACACTTGCTTTTAGAAGTGCGCAAAATGGAGCTAAAACTGCACATTTTGGGTAAAACAGCACCATTTATTTTAAAAAGTAGAGCTGCTAGAGAAAATGCTTTCGATTCAGAGCCTCAAGCACATCTAAAATCACTTCTCAAACTCTGGGCGCCAAAAAAATTTTTTTTTTTTTTTTTTTTTTGGTGCCAATTGAAGAAACCTCAACTGAAAAACTCTGAAGACAGTTCTTTCTTTCGAATCAGGTCAGAAGAAGAACAGCCAATTATCCAACACCCTCAGAAGTATCACTTTGGAATTATATCTTGGAGGACTTTGTAACCACGTCAGATATAACTTAAACCAGTCAATATTAGCATTCATAGAGGGTCTCCGACCTGGCCGGTATAGAACCCGCAACCCTTGAATCTTTCTAGGCGAGCACCATCAGGCAGTGACATACTTAACGGGAGTTTCATACAAGGCGGGTATTTGTGGTGTCTAATAGCCCAGATTGGAAACAAATGAGCTTGAAACGAAAACTTAATTTTTTTCTCGCTGAATCGTGTTGCTTTAAAAAAATCACTACAGTTTTTCAACGATCTGGAACCTTTTCAATGCTATCAAAATATTACACATGAGTAATATTTTTTTGTGTAATTAAATCATAAATGTTTAGTCAGCGGTTCATTGAGAAAGGCTTTAGAAGTTATGGCGTTATTCTTTGGCAATTTTTGTTCACGTTTTTTCCCCCTTAACTTGTCGATTTTTACGAGTAAAATTTGCTTTTGTGGCTTTGATTTCACGATATTGATTTGCACAAATGATTTGCTGAATATTATCAATGAAGCGCGTTCTTTTTGCAACTTACTTCTTACTATCAATTTAGTAATTTTTGCCGCCTTCACCTCACTTAAAATATGAAGGAGACAATAAATAATGTTACGCCTAAACGCTGAATTCTTACATTATTTTTCGTGATAAAGCGATCGTTTTGTTGTAACATAACTTGGAAATGAATGGTGCCAAAACTTTATCACCTCTCTCCATTGAGGTGAATTATAACCACCAATTTTTATATAACTCCTTGCATTACTGTTTGAAATACAATAGTCATACTAATAGCGGAATTCGTTCGGAAGGGGTGAGAGACAAAACTAATCATTGCCAGTTCACATGGAGGTGCACATGTTTACCAAACTTCGTTCAACTCCATGTATTACGTTTTGAACTAGAACGCCTACAATAAATAGGCAAAATATCGTCGCCTCAGAGCAACAGTAAGGTATCTAATCCCAGAAATAATACTAAGACATCTTACTGTTACTCTGAGGTGATGATATATGCAAACTCATACACACGGAGAGATAGTTTCCAAAAATATACACAATAGGTTTAGCGTTCAGCGCACTTCAAAGCGTGTTAATTTGTCAAAATACGAACATTTCCAAATTATTAATAGGTTCTTATGTAGAAGAAATCATTAGAATGATTTTTTATCATTATCATTTGACTCCCAGATCGTTAGCATTTGTCCTTGAGTCATAAACAATGATGAGGTTCCTTGAAGTAAAAGCAAAGCACTAAGGGTTCCGTCGACTAAAAAGTTCGGGAACCGCTGGCGTAGACCCTCCCTTGAGAGCGTTCGCCGGTTAAAATCGTTTTCACAGACCTTAAAGAAGAAAATGGAGATGACAGTCTTTGTCACCAAGTGAACTAAGGCACCAATTCAAGCGAAGTGAAGTGAATCGGACTAAGTGAAGTGAAATTAGGACCCCAAAACACGTCCTATCTCAAACACTAGCTTTTAGTTTCTTTTACATTTTAATTTAATCAAATCACTATTTTAAGAAATATTTTTGCGGATATTTGCTTTTCATGTTTTTATGAATTTCTATTAAAATATCCTAATTTGACTGTTCCGTACCTCTTTTCATGAAAAACTAACACCAAATTATAAACAGTTTAAAATATAAGCGACACAATAAAACATTGAACTCACCTTCCTTAAGACATTCCCGCAAAAATCTAGTTACACCGAGCGAACATCGTAAAGATTATTGATAAAAAAAATGCTCCACGCTTGACGAACAAAGCGATAGCTTAATATTCTTTCAAGATCATAGGCGTTCATCTGTATCATATTTAAAAGCAAACTCGATATTTATTATAATTGAATGATTGGCTAATGGTTTACAGTCTTAGTGGTTTACAAGATTAAAATTACACAATGCGAATTGAGTATCGGAAAGAGGGGATTCCTCCGGTAACATAAGCCAATGATAAGTGGTGTTCTTTCGCAACTTTGGCTCCATTAACTCTGTAAAGAAAATTTCAAAGAAAACTTTATTCAACCACCTCGCAAGTTTTTTTTTTTTTTTTTCAAGTGTAACTGATTGCCTTGAAACATATTATATGTAAACGGAATTTTTTTTCCTCAGTAATCAGGATCTGGACATGTTGCATTAAAAAAATAATAATAATGCTTTGTGACACAAAAGATTACAGATTACTGCGGCACTTAAAGTCAGACCAAACAACGTAAGTAGAAGCACAAATTTGTGCTTCTACTTACGTTGTTTGGTCTGACTTTACTATTCAGCACAAAGGTATTTATTTATCTTACTGCGGCACTTGTTTCGGGGTTTCAAGGAATCCTTTTACAATTCAAAATAGTGAGCTTTAGTATGTAAAGATATCGGGTAAAAGCTTTACCAGATGCCTTTAAAAAGGTGAGGTTTCAACTGGCCCAAACTGTCAAACACATCAAGATAAGTTTGTCACTCAAAACCACGAGAAATTTTTGGACCAAATGGGAAAACATTCTTTAAAAAGGTATTTATTTATTTCTTATGGATGTGACATCGCATAGTAACACAGTCGGTGAGGGATTTTAGAAGCAAACGTCAAGAAAGCAAGAAGTTCAGCGTATAGTTGTATCTAGCGTCGGTTTAAATTTTGGAAGGTTTAATTTTTTCACTGCTCTAGATCAGATTTTCTTAATTTCTTTAACAGGAGGAACCTTTTTTAATTTCTACTTCTTTCGCAAAACTCCTGGTTCCAACAGTATAGTTTTAACGCAATCTTTTGAAAACTGGTTTACATGTTGAAAAAGTGAAAATTATTTCATGTAGTATTTATTTTCTTCGGGAATTAACTTCAAAATTTTGCACAAAAGTTCAGAAAGCAGTTGCTTGAAGCAAAATTTTAAGACTTAAATTTATAGTGAGATAATTCATTCTTATTTTATTATTGCAGATCCGTTGAGAGTATATATCTCTTAAACTACATAAAAAATCAAATAACGACATTAATCAGGAAATCTGTTGCAAGGATGAATCAGATGTCGTTTCAATAAATGTTTCATATTCTTGTAGTGTTATAGCCAAATTCCGTGCGTTAACAATATATCGGTTCCTAATTTAACACGCTTTTATTAGCTTCACCTGTATGTATGTATGTATGTATGTATGTATGTATGTATGTATGCATGTATCTTGTAACGGAATCTTGCAGGTCAAATTTCGCCCACTTCCTGCGATCGGATTCTTTAGAAATTTGGCACGCGACCTCAGACCCGATGACAATGCAATATTCTACAATCAAATTAATTAATTAACTCTTTTAATTGTTAGTTTCCACCAATTTTAATCAATATTTCGGCATAAATCCAACAATGTGAAAAAGGAAAAATTTAAAAAAATACATTAAAAAATGCTCGCAAAAATTATTTAAAAATATCTACAAAAACCTTTAATTTTTCTGCATCAGGCAAAATTTGTTCCAATACTCCTAGGTAATTTGAACATGAAATATAATTGTTTTTAACTAATTTCATGCCAAAATTTAGGTGAGCCTTCAATTTGAAATTCATTGCTGATCAGACCATTGTTGAACAAAACTTTTATTCAAATGCATCTCAAATTTTCAAAGCAATATAAATATGATTTCAGCAAACATACATCGATGACTCACATCAGTAGCTTCCCATCGGAGTGCCCTTGTCTAAACTTTAAGATATTACCTCGAACTCGTTTTATAAATAATTTCGTCGTCTGATAATTCTCCCCAACATAAGACTAAAAAACAGAAAAATAAAATAATAGTTTAAAAAACTAAAAAAACACGCTTTCGTAGCAAAATGAACTAAAAAGCGAAAAATAATCTTTGGAAGATAGTAGTTGACCAATCACTTAATTTTAATGTAATACCAAAAAGCGTGGGGGGCTTCTTATCAGTTGCTTGAATTTCTTCCATTTGTTGTCCAAGCAAAATTGTAAATAGACAGCACCCCACGCTTTTTTGTATTACATTAAAATTTAGTGATTGGTCAACTACTATCTTCCAAAGATTATTTTTTGCTTTTTAATTCATTTTGCTACGAAAGCGTGTTTTTCTAGTTTTTTAAACTATTATTTTATTTAAAATTATTTTGATATTGCCACACTCGATAAATCCGTCAAATGATGCTACGGTGTCTTAATAAAGATACCGAAGTCTTAATAATCCAATCATGACCTTATTGAGTTACATCAAACCACAAGAAACGAGCTGATGTGCATCACATGACTTCCTTTTACATCAATTTGATGTTATTGCCCCATTATTGGCGATTTTAATGTGATTTAATAGTTAACGCTCTAAATATCACCAACAGTAGCCAAATTGAAACCAGATTTAAAAAAAAAATTGTCGCCAAGTTGGAAATAAAACTTGGCGACCAAAAGACTGGCGATATATCCCCAAGTATCCTCGAAATTATAGCACCACTTGAGTTTGCATCGAAATTAACAACGATTTTCTCCCCAAAAAGGGCCAAAAGACCCCTTTAGATACACCCGAATGCAACCAAAGAAGAGGTGCACAACTAAACCCCACTAGAAGTCTACGTACCAAATTTCAACTTTCTAGGACATACCGTTCTTGAGTTATGCGACAAACATACGCACATACGTACATACACATGTACATACAGACGTCGTGGGAAAACTCGTTGTAATTAACTCGGCAAACGTCAAAGTGGATATTTCGGGCGTCTATGCGTTCTTAGTTATATATGCATGTGTGGTCGGGTCGAAAAAAAACTCAACATTCATTCGGAGGTGAGCAAAATGAAAATTAAGTTCGATTTTTGAGTGAAATTTTTTTCGCGAATACAATACTTCCTTTTTTGTAAAAGGAAGTAAAAGTTGCGGTACACAGCAAAATTTTCCTTTTTGAGTTCGGCAACTACATAAATAAGGATTACTAGAACAATTAACAAGGCTCTTTCGTAAGAGCTGTTGTTTCTCTAAAATATTTTCTAAATCGTCACATCTTAATGCTTTGGTTAGGAGAAATATTGAAGATTTAATACTTGTTCGTTTACAAATGTGTCTTTCCCTTACGTACTCGCAATTATTAACGTACCTCTAACATATTTTATTTTCGAAAATCCTCATATGATAAATCAACATAACCATAACTAACTTTACAATTAAGAGGAAAACATTAAATGAAGTTTTGAAATTTTTTCCTAAAACAAGCTTCGCGGAAAGTACTAGAAAAAATAAAATACACATACACGTTGAAAACACAAATTTTTCATCAACTTTATTGAAAAATGATGTCAATATCACAGTAACAATTTTTTAGTTTTGAAAATATGTACACAAACGTCAATAATTAAGAATTTTTTTTCCTTGCAATCAATCTGTGCAGTATAATGTTGATTCTTTTATTCACACCGAAGAGAGGAAGCTAATTCTTTTATAATTTTTGCTGGACCACAGTTAAGTTTTATTGATCATCTTGAAATAATGATAATTAAGTTTAGCCTACATAGTGCGACATCGGAAAGCTACGATGTATTGCATTAATTCCTCAAAATGAGGAAAATGAAGGATTTAGAGGCAAGCTTTATGGCACGTTGGAGAACTTGTTTTTTTGCCGGCCTTCAATTGCTGAGGTGCCCAACATATCTGACGCTAATATGTAATACAAGTGCTAAAACGAAGAAAAATCGCTGTAGCTTTTCGCAACAAAAAGAATTTAAGTTAAGTATTTTTTGCTGCCGTTTGCAAAATGTTTAAATGTATAATTTTATTTGTTGTCTCCCACGTTTTTGCTAAATATTCCGTTCCATTGCACAGACCGTTTATTAATCAAATTTTGACAACAGCAGCAACAAATAATATAATAATAGATTTATTTCATTAGATACAATAGATGACCCTTTATAAACAAAATACCCGAAACGAATGTTAAACAAATAGGAATGTTTGGCACAAGAGACAAAATATCGTAAAAGCAAATCTTTAACATTAACATGGGATTACAATTTCGTTTCTGAATTAAATAATATTTGTAGTGATAAGTAGATACGGACAAAAATTTTAAAATCAAAGGAGCCAGGAAAAAAAGTACGCTCAAGACCCTTCTTAAAAAAAAAAAAAAAAAAAAAAAAAAAAAAAAAAAAAACTCTTCTCCTTTCGGTAGCTGCATTGGTTTTTAATGGCGCAAGAGCCTTAATTGGCATTAACTGCGCCTTCATTTCTCAAGGTTTATAAGACAGTTCAATGCATCATGGTTTCCCAAAGATTCTTGTTCTGAAAGAACTAGTCGCCCAGGCGACTTGGCGCTCGTGATGTGTCGAACTTTGGTAAAGAGTTTATTCGTAGAAAATTTCTTTTAAAATCCTTGAAAGGAATTCGAAGCTGCTAAGTTAATCTTAGAGATAAATCCGGAAGATTTGTCACGCATTGAAGACTTCATTTTTGTGTCAATGCTGCTTGAGGAGGAAATATGTGTAATTAATGAATCAGAAAAGGCGAAAGTAAATTTTTGTTTTCTGCTTTACAATTCACATTAGCGTAGTCCTCGCCATGTTACATAGTCCATGTTTTATAATAATCTAAGTGATTGAAGAACGGTATACTGTAAAAGCACTTATTTCCACGAGGCTTTTCGCAGTAATCGTGAAATCTTAAGCCTCGTGAAATAATTTTTTAACTTTCGGTAATGTCCCTATAAAATTCACAAAATTTTCAATTCGCAGCATCACTGATATCGTCATTTTCACGAAAACTAGTGAAAGTTCGTGCTTTTTCAGTACATTTGTTTGCCGTAATTGTGAAGAGACAGAACACTTGTGTCTGTGTGTGTGAATATCACTTAACTCAAACAGCTTAGGGGCCATTCATTAATTACGTAAGGGTCCCGAGGGGAGGGGAGGGTTTGGAAAAATCTCTACATACCCTTACTTGGGCGGGGGGGGGGGGTGTCAAAACCATTCTTACGTAATATTTTGCATGTCGACATTTTATATTAGAAATCGCGCGGTCAAGTGGTTTGGCAGGGATTATACTTCACTTGCGTCTGAAGGTAAAAAACGTTCTAGGATGAGCTGTTTTTTACTTGTTTTACAAAGAATAAATAATTTAAAATACAATAAAAGAATCGCATTATGTATGGCATGTTTTATTTTTAATTAGTATCGCATCATATACAGAACGTTTCGAAAAAAACATTCAATCTAAATTCTAACTTTTTAGTAAATATTCCTTTACACAAAAAAGGTTTAATTTAATAATAATGAATTTAATAAAGATTCCAGTGATGCAAAACTTGGTATTTTATTATTCTGAAAAACGAAATAAAATCTTACGTAAGAATAGGGGGGAGGGTTTTGAAAAATCTCATGTACCCTTACGTGGGGAGAGGGGGGGGGGCAAAACTCCTTACGTAATTAATGAATGGCCCCTTATAACAGGAGTTCACTTTCGTCGATAATATAGTGCGTTAAAACATCCATTTTCCCTCTTTCTATATTCCTCGGAATTGTCTGGAGTTATATTTCGGTATCCTATACGCTCGGTTTTCTGCCCTTTCAGCTGCCTTTTTGTATTCGTATGTGGCAAAATCGTCATCATATTCAGGTTCGTTATTGTCGTACTCCTCGCACTGAATTGAGCTCTTGATGATGTCGGAGGCCTTTTCCCCAATCATGATTGTAGGAGCATTGATGTTTCCTGATGGGATTATTGGCATAATAGATGCATCAACTACACGTAGTCCTTTTATGAGTTTCACTCTGGGGAGGAAAAGATCGAAATGTTGAATATATGCAAAACAAGTACTAACTTAACTGTTATATGCAAGAAAACAATTAAAAAAAATCAAAACACATTAAAAAATCAGTTTGAATTTTGAGATCTTTAATTCAAATTATGTTTTTTGCAATCAGGAATTACGATAGGACCAAGGGCACCCATATGCAAAATTTTAAGGGGGGGGGCTGAGATATTTTCTCCATATTTAGCAGGATATTTTCCCCATAGAGACCGATTTCAGTACAGATTAGAGTTATTAAAATTTGACATTTTTAATAACTTATTCATTAATTGCTGGAGAAGAAATGTTTTTACATTTTTGCAAAGAAAAAAGTACTAAAAGCAAGGAAGTTCTAATTTCAAAGGGGGGGGGCTCGAGCCCCACTTGCCCCCCCCCCCCCATATTGGCGCCCTTGGACAGGACCCAACTCGTTGAGTTTCTTGTTCTTACGAATGGTTTTTATCGCAACCATAATTTAAATTCATGACGTCTATATTCAAATGAATGCCAGATACTGTTTTCGCGGGAAAAAGGTTTGTGTAAAGTCGAGAAGGTCGTTTGTAAATAATCCAATTCCGAGGCACATGGACGCCTGCATTAGAAGCATAGATAAATAAAATCAAATGACGCGGACGTCATTCAACGACCAAGTGCAACAATAAGCAATTCGTGATTGTTCAAAAATGCGAACCCACTAATACGCTAATGACTCTTTAAGGACAAATCCCTTAACGATCATAAGCTCCGAAGTAGAATGTTGAAGTTTGCGAAAGAAGATTTTTTTTCCAAATAATAACTTTTTTTATGCGTTGAATGTTTTATTTAACGATTGATATATTTTTTTGCTTACATTATTATTATTTTTTTTGGCTTATATTAAGATTCTGATGTCTCGATGGCATGGAAAGAAATTAATTATTTGTGTATAACTTATAAAATAAACTTGAACTTGAGGGAATAATGATCCCCGAAGAATAAATGTCAGTGCTTCATGAATAAAACAATCATAAATACTACATATAGACAGATAAATACTGCAATATACCGACGGCTTGGTTATTGTTATGAATAATATCAGTCTGGAATAGTGATTAATCGAGCTGGAGGTAGATGTCATCTCATGGAAGCAGAGAGTGCCAACAAACAGGTGGCTAAACTAAATCTAGGACACCAGCGAGAGTTCTCAGTCATGGTGCAGTTCAAATAGGAAATTGAAGGAAAGGCATGGTATTAAGCCGGAGCTACAGCAGAACCACATGCAGTATACCGACAGCCCGTTTATCACATCCTGAGACTGCAGTTTCGTCCCTTTTATGGACTCATCAGTCTGGAATAGTTATTAACTAAGCCAGTGAGAGGAAGTTTGCCTTTAGATTGGTTAATCACAATTCCAGACTAATGAGTCCATAACAAAGAAGAAAGAACAGTCTCTAGATGTGATAAACGGGCAGTCGGTGTATTGCATGTAGTTCTACTTTAGCCCTTGCTTAAGGGCGGTAACTAAACGCTTACTGCAAACAGAAGTTTCAAAAATTACCATTAGTGGTTCCTTTGAGCGGAAGTGTCTTAATGGGAAGTCACGGGAGGTCACAGTGACCTGCCACAAGGACTCCTTTTTTGGGACAAGAAATACTTTTAAGGTTGGACAGTTTGAATGGGAAGTAGCCGTTTTCATGGATAAGACATTTTTTCAATACTGTTACAAGGAACTACGTCTCTCTAATATGAAGCAAATAAATACCTTTGTGCTGAAATTAGAACAAGAATTAAACCACGTATGACATGCAAATTTACAAAAAAATGCAGACACGTGTTTCCGGGCTGTTGGGAACTTCTTTTCCATTGGAAAAAAAAGGGCTTTTGGGTGTAATATCTTTACATCTAAAAACGCACACTTTTTTGTAATGAAAAGGGTTTCGTTGGTACGCAAGCCTTCTACATTTTATTTTTATTTGTACCCTTCACACGTTGTTTAATAAGTTTTTATACTCTCTCTCGCTCTCTACTCACTATAACTATATTTGTCTAATCTATTTACTTGTTTTTCTTGGCTGAATTTTCTGAATACGTAATTCAAAAAAAACAAACAAAAATCTAGTTGGAAAATAAAAGGCCGCTTGGTCACTGTATGCTGCTGGTGTGTTCGCTGGTGTGACTTTTAATTATGGAAGGAATGAGATTAAGAAATGTTAACTTTATACCTTAAGTAAGGGTCGACGACAGTAGATGGGTCTGCTGGGTTACCCATTTTTGCTGTTCCAACTGCGTCATAAAGTGGTATGACCGATGTTCTTGCTTGGCACCTGAAATACAGCTCTTGGTTGGAAGCATATTTTTCGCATCCAGGAAAAAGGGTACTGATAGGTTGGAATCCAAGAGCTTTCAGGTATGATCCTTTTCCAATCCGGTTACAGGATTTGAGTCCTGAAAGAACAAAAATCTGCAAGTCACGTTGCGAACATTGATGCAATAAGCTTCTTTCGCTTGCAATTTTGGCTCAATTGCTGTTATTGAGCAATTAAGATTGCTTACTGTCGTCACATTGCTCAAGGCGCAACTTTTCTCAATAGCTTGAGTCCTTTGATTGATAGATAGCGAGTCACTTGATCCTGATTTTAATAGCATGTGAACCTTCTGCTCTGATCTGAGATACAGTAGATACCATACGTATGAATGATGATTCTTCATATCAAAGCAAACTTAAGAATTATTATCTTGTATCAAATATACAGAGTATTTTAATTTTCTTTTTGTCTGCTTCAACTTCGTTTTCTTTTATTATTGTAATTTTTATTTTAAATTTTATAACGTATGCCTCTGTTTTTCTTTTGTTACTATTGCTCACACGTTGTGCCGCATAGATAGTTCTGTTTTGCGAATGCTTCATGTTTGAGGACAAGTTTTTACTGTTAGGATTTACTTGTGTTCGTTCTACGTAAGAATCAAAATGAATCGATAGAAATCTGAAAATATAGACAGAAATTTATGCAATATTACAAATTTTAGAAACAGTGAGCAACAGAGCATAGAATTTTGGGGGAGAAATTTTGTTTAAAAAACTTTCCGAAAATTTTAAACAGATAGAAATATATATATTTTTTTAATACCTTTTCTTCTAAAAATAGCAAAATTTTACACTGCATTCAAATTTTTCCGATCATATTTTATATATTTTAAACTCAAAACTAAATATGGTGTAATGTATGAGTGAGTAAGCATACGAAATGCAAATTAAGAACTGAAATATACATTTAAAAAGGATTACTTTGAAAACAGTTGTAATCTTTCAGTTTAAGGAACACTTGAAGCAAACAAAAGTGAAGCAAACATGTCAGCGTTATCACAACCGATTGATTTGATCTGTATAGTAATGTAATGAGTGTGATGAAGCAATATCAATCGCGCATAACTAATTTTTGTGAATTACACAAACTGTTCTCCGCTTCGCGTTGAAATAAAAGTGAAAAATGCTTGGAATATTAAACGTTAGGAAACTTTTTTTTAAGATGACTATTTCAAACTAATTACTTTACTAGAACATGACTACGAGTCATATAAAATGATTCGGCAGAACTTTTACGCAATAAAATTACATTGGGGTTATTTCCTTCAGTCAAAAGTACTACTTTTAGTCACTGAAATTGATAGAATGAGCAAAAAAATAAATAAAAAATAAATAAATAAAAAATAAACATGGATCCAGAAAATACTTTCATTTTCCCAACAGTTATTCTTTAATTAATCTTTTGAAATGTCCGATTTTTCAAACAAGGCGTGGTCTTAATGACGTCACAAGTGATGTACTTTGGCACATCTTTCTACCACGTTTCCACGTTATGATAATCAAGAAGCGAATTAGATGTTGCGCTCTACGCTTGCTATCAAACACATCGTTGCCAGTACACGTGAGTAAAGAAGAGAATTAAATATTATGTTCTGCGAATGGCAACAGTGAATGGCATTTCATCATTTGTGATGTCATCGGCAGAAGCGTAAACAATGAAAGCGCATCGATTTGAGTAAATTTTTAACAATATTAAACAAACAAATTATTTAAAAAAATGGTCAGATCTTATGTTTTTAAGCATGCTCTTTCAGAAAAAAAAAATTTTTAAATTTTGAAAACGACCCCATTTATCATAAGCTGGAAAGTGAAGTTTAGTAAAAATATTTAAACGTTTTCAGGTTCAGAACCAGTGAAAAATTATTTTATTCGAAACTTAAAATTATTAAGAAAACTAATTAAAATTACATGTCTACATAGTGCACTTTAACCTTTTTATCTAACCTACTGGTTAAATGCATGGAAAAAAGGTGTAAATTAGAGTGTTGAGCTCATAGGTAATTTTTCCTTCTTCGTTCAAGGTTCTCTCAGATCAACAGTAAGACATCTAATCCCAGGAATGAGATACCCTGCTGTTGCTTTGAGTCGACGATATAGGGTTTCCCTTTACTGGTAAAAGGGATCAATTACTAGGGATCCTAAATTAGAGACTGACTAAAATACTAGTCGAAGACAATTAGTTGCTCAATATTTAGATTAGGCAAAAAATTTTTTGAATACTTAAGTTTTCTAAACAGACAGCTTAACCTTTAAGTGTCTAATTAAAGAAAAAACAATCCTCAGACTATGTTTTTTGGCTTTTAATTTCTGTTCAAACCACGAGAAAAATATTTTAAAAAACATTGTTTAACTTAATGGCTAAACGATTGCTTGGAAACATCTTGATTTAACAGAAAAAAAAACAACAACAAATAACTTACCATCAAATGTTCCAAAACATTATTAAAAATTTCAGAAAGCTCTTACTACTTAAGTAGTAGTGAAATTTATTCGTCAAAGAACTAAAAGAAGTATTGTCCGTTTTCCACGAGAAGGCACTTGTTTCCTCTTTCGTCACGTGGTATCCGATGATTCTATTTCGCTGTTTTCACCAGAAGGTATATTCGGATCATAGCATTTTATTATAAAAGCAGCCGTTTTTAAAATGAAAGAATAACTAAAATGACAACAGACAGATGAAGCAAGTGATGTAAGGGACACGAAGACTTTATTGCACCTTAAAATGCAAGCCCAAGTTAAGGCTGTCTGGTTGTCTCATTTAGAAGCGCGTGGATTGCTTACCGATCACTCCCACGTAAAATGGAACTCTGCGTTCGAGGAGGCGGGGCGAAGTGCCTTCTCGTGAAAAAAGGACAATAAGCATTTTCAAGCGCACTAAACTATAAAAAAAATTGTTGCATTTGTAAATTCCGAAAAAATAAATCTGTTTTTATTTGTTTTAATTTGTTCTTATAGTATTTCAAAAAGCTAAACTGGGTTATGTTGCAAACGCAACACGATGCATTTAAAGGATGTTTCCAAAATATTCAATTGATGTTTAAGTAAAGCAATTCAGATCAATAATAACGGAAATCATTTGTATACGTGGATTAATGAGTTTTGCATTTCTGTTATAAGGTACACAAAAATTTCGGTATTGGGAAATTCTGTTTACCCAATTTCTGTACTTACCTTCGACCACACTGTACAGGTCTCGAGGATCGCTAAAATAGTTTGGATCGATGAGTGGAGCATCGTATGGATTTGTGGAATATAGAGTTACTCGTCCACGACTTATGGGCTGCAGTAGGTAAACGAGGCAAGTGATTAAAGGTTTATTTTCATACGGCTCATATACTTGTTCATACACCTGAAAATATCCAGCCACAATAAATTACTTCACAAATTAATATTGCTGCAGGAAATCTTACGAAATAATTACTAAAGTAATAAAATATAATACTATGAAAGTATTCAGAAAAATGTTCCACGAACTTTTCATTTGTCAAATAACAATAAATATTTCAAAACTCATTTTAAAAAATAAAAATATGATCTGTTGCTTGATTAGAGCAATAACTACAGGTTTTACAAAAGCATTTTTGCTCATTTTTCCCCTTCAAATGTCGCTTCTTTACTTAATCTACGGGGTTGTCCATTCATATATAAATGACTTTACACTTTTTTTCAACAAATCTACCCCCGCCCCCTTCCTTCCTTGTCGCGTGTCAAGCTATTTTTCGTAAGAATATTGCTATTAAAAAATTTCACACTTCTTGTTCTTACCCTTCCCCCATGTCACAGTTTCATGCCCTCCCCCTTCCCCCAAAGCGTGATACCATTTATAAACGAGCCCTGTACCATTAATCAAACTGTTTAAACCCCATTCTTTTTTTAGTCTTTATCAATTTTAAGAAGAATGGTATTCTCATAACTTCAAGTTTTAAGTAATTTTTTGCTAAAACTTAAGGTTATTAATATAGATAATTTTTTTAGTTGCAGAACTATTGCATCCAACATAATTGTTTGATTTTAATTTTCCTAAAAAAAATTAATCCCCTTATACTTAGGAAAAAGTTTTTTTTATTTTAAATTTAAATAATAAATGTATGTTTCTGGTGAAAAGTTTAGGACATTTTTTATCACCACAACTTAGAAAACTGCTATCTAGTATTTGCCTTCTGATTAAATATGGCACTTTCTTTACCTTAGAACATTTTCTTTATTTTAGAAGAAAGAAAAATAAGAAAAAAAAACTAGAAAGCTAAACCGTTTACAAAATAACTCTTCAAAGAGCTATGAAATTCAGTTTGAAGATTTGTATGCATGTGCAGGTTCCCCCTGCTTTGAAAGTGTCCGGCTTTGAAGGATACCATAATTAGTATTTACTGTGAAGAATAATGTAAATACCTACGTTTGCGCAACCCTTACATTCGCTCTACTACACAAACATAATAACGTCAATTTTTGGGGACAATACAATATCTATAGGCATAAATTAACGAAAAAAATTGTTCACACTTGTTCGAAAGTTCCAAGCGTATCTTTTTTAATGCCAGGAAATAGAATAATTTGAATTTTAGTAACGTTAGAAAACGTTACTTTTTACTCTGAACTGAAGTTTGGAATGGTTTAAAATTCGTGGAACATGGTTTAAAATTCGTCCTATTATAAAGGGTGTTTTTTTAAAGGTATAGAACTTTAAGTTAGCAACACTGTTTGATATGTGTGCCATTTGGTAGGCATTAAAGTTCACTAGGCACTTTTCGATGTGTGCTCAGCACTTCGATTTTTCCACGAGATGAAAACAAAGCACATCAAATTGTGAATTATATAGAATCATTTCAAAAACAAGTTATGCGTCTAAGGGCGCCCATACGCAAATTTTAAGCGGGGGCTCAGATATTTTCCCCATGGTTAAGTACGATATTTACCCCATAAAAACCGATTTCAGTACGGATTAGGATTATTAAAATTTGACATTTTTAATAACTTATTCATTAATTGCTGGAGAAGAAATGTTTTTACATTTATGCAAAGAAAAAAGTACCAAAAGCAAAGAAGTTTTAATTTCAAAGGGGGGGGGAGGGGCTTGAGCCCAGACTTGCCTCCCCGTATGGGCGCCTTTGTATGCATCCAACATTTGAATATAATAACATGTAACTCAAACTTAATTACCTCAGGTTTTAGGCCAAAATATTGTTGAAAGCCTTCCGCTGATCGTTCTGCAAATAATATCTGATGGTCTGGGAAATCTTTTCTTGAATGAATCGCTGGGCTTAAGAAAGCAGACAGGAAAATACCATGACTGGATGCCAAGGGACCTATTTGAAATATTTAACATTGGATATTAATGAGACGGATTCTAAGAGCCCATGTTTAATAACAAATATTTATTTGTTTGGAAATGTCTTACGATCAACAAATTTCCGAATGCATTCGGAAAGTTCTTACACTTTAAATACATTCGAAACGCGTTCTGGAATGTCTTGAGGAAGTGTGAGGTTGAGTGTCTGTTGTTTAGGGTTACGGACAAAGAAAAGATTGTATAATATTTCATACCTACTATTGTGATTTAAAACACGTAAGTTTTAATGCCCTTTTACAATGTAAAAGTTGTGCCTGTACCCAAGTAATTTCTGTTAAGATATGTAGAAATCTGGTTTTCTGGTCTTTAAAAAGGTGCGAAATTTCAAAATTCCGATACATACACTATGTGACCAAAAGTATTGGGACACTTTCAAAAATTCACGTTTTTACGGATTTCTCGAGAAATAAAAGACCAATTGCTCTGTAATTTTTTTCACATAAAATGTATACTCTAGCTGTCATCCAATATCAATTAAGTCTGCTAGGTATTTAGGGGACCAGCAACAAATTGAAGAAACAAAAAAGTTTTTGATCATTTTTCATTGTAACTAGCTGGGAATAAGCTATAAATTTCAGAGATAAGTTAAAAATATATCAAAACTTTATTTTTATAGTTTCGTGAAAGTATTTCTTATACACACGGAAATATAAGCAATTCTTTCAAAAATGCAAATTTTGTTTGAATATTTTTGGCTCATGTCACGAAGAGTTTTTCGTCAACGGTACTAAACTTTCAGAATGTTTGACAGCATATTAGAGAAACATAATAATAAAATTTGAAGTTAAAATATTCATGAACGTTTAAAGCAATTAATATTTCACTGCGCATGCGCGAAAGATAGCAATGTATAACATTTATAATTCAAAGCTCAGGTATATTCTACAACTCATAAAAAATTCCACCTCAATATCTAGAAAATCAAAAAAGTTATCAGCAATCTAATGAGCCGAATTTCTATAATTCTTGGATAGCCTACGAATGGTAAGGGGTCGTTCGCAAACTGGCAACACTTTCCTGCTATCGTTGCAGAGTGATTCATGATAAGAATGGATTATTTGCGAACGATCCCTCACTATTCGTCGTCTAGACAAGAAGTATTGAAATTCAGCTCATTAGATGGCTGATAACTTTTTAGATTTTAAAGATATCAAGGACGACAAAACTCCGTTAAGTTAGACTAATTGATGAAATAAAGTCCACGTTTTCGATAGTAAAATAACAAGTTTATAACAACAAAATGGCAGAAAATGAAGCAGTGATTGCTAAAATTATACGCCTAAATGTTTACGCTTAATCGAAACGAAATTATATGTATGGGGTTTAGTACTGCCGTGGGCTAGTAAACTTCAGTATCTGTTTAAATTAGTTTTCATATTTGAAGAAATACGTTTAGGATTAAGTACTAACAATAGGGAAACATTGGAGTTTTTTCACTAGCTTTTTCAGCGGAAATCAATTAAACAAGTTCGTACAATAAAGCTAAGTTATCGTATAATAGATGACAAAAATGCAGAAAAACGAAAAGAAAATCAGTTACTGCCCTTTACCTGCACACGGCAGAATATACAACACGAGTGCAAAACATATGTTAGCTGAATATACGTTTAAAATAAAATAGCAATATAACATTATGCTAAATTAAAATTACCAGTTCTGTTGTAAATATATTGCACAAGATTGTTTGGATCTCTGAGTTTTTCAGCATAGGTTGGAATTGAAGCATCTGTCACGAATTCTTGGGTAGGACCAATGTGATCCTGTAAATTCATCCCCACGTGCAGGTCGGCTTCGACTTTGATCTAAACGAATCAGGCATTCTGTTTTAAACTTAAAGTTTTAAAATGAGTTTAAACTTTTATTAAAAAAATAATTGTAAAAAAGCATTGTTTGAGCATCTGTTTTAAAAATAAGTATATATGTATATATAATTTAAAACTTATCAAGTTTTAACGATTAGTTAACTTAATTAGTACACAAAAAAAGAAGTAAAATATAAGAGTGCTATCATTCGCAAAAGAACACAATGTAATGTCTTTATCAAAAGCAATAATGAATCAAGAACCTTTTCCTCTTTATTATAATTATTATTTTTAAATGTCATTTTTTGACGGCAAAGTCAAACTCTGTAAAATTATTTCTCAAAAAGAAAGAAAATTCAGGATGTTTCATTTTAACCAGCAAGCCCTCTAGTTCCGCAACCTTTAGTCCCAGAAGCATACTTCCAATCGCAAAAATGTTCAAACTCAGATGAGGAGTTAAGACATTAAAAGTTTGAAGCAAAAATAAATATGAGTCAAAAAATGCAACATTTAACTTTTTATAGGGCCCTAGGTCCTCTAACTTATATTTAGAGAAATAATTTCCATTGAAAACTATTACTGATACAAAAAATTTGACATTTGTGCGACCAAAACTCAAGGAGACATTCTAGTTCAAAGTTTTAAGGGACCTTACAGAAGATAAGATTGGAACTTATTGCCCTTTCTGAAGAATAAGATGTTGTCGAAGTAAAAAAAACAAAGTATTTAAGTATTTTTCATTTGCTATTCAAAAATAAATGCAAGTGTTATGCCATGATGCGCAAAAACACAGTGCAAAACCTCGAACAATTTAAAAAACCACACTCTGTACACATATAATTTTAAGCAGTTGCTAATTAAGCTGCTATATTTTCCCCAAAAACGTGTTACTGACGGCGAGTTTAAAGTGGTGTAAGTCACAAAACGCTGTGTTTCATATCTCGGTTAATATTTGTGTTGGAATTGTTTTTCAATGGAGATTATTTCCCTAAAGATAAGTCAGGGGACCTAGGGCCCGTATAAAAAGTTAAATTTTGTATTTTTTATTCATTTTTATTTTCACTTCAAATTTTCAATATCTTAACTCTAAATCTGATTTTGAATATATTTGCAGTTGGAAGTATGCACCTAGGACTAACGGCTGCGAAAATAGAGGTCGTGCAGGTTAAACACCCTGTATAATACAAATAGCGCGTCCAACCTTATGTCTTTCCAGTTCTTTTCTGGGACCTACTCCAGAGAGCATAAGGATCTGAGGGGTATTGATGGCACCCGCTGAAAGAATGACTTCTCTCGTAGCCCGCACTTCATAAGTATCACCACTGTGGTCAAACAGCACACCAACGGCACGCTTGTTTTTTATTATGACCTGCAGAATATATGTACAAATATTCAAATGGCATACAAGTTATGAACAAGTTGTATTCAATGACATTTAAATGGCGTGCAAGCTATGAACAAGTAGTATTATTCAATGACATTCAAATGACATACAAGTTATAAACAAGTAGTATTCGAATACATTCAAATGACATGCAAGTTATGAACAAGTAATATTCAAAGACATTCAAAGGACATACACGTTATAAACAAGTGTAGTATTCAATGGCTTAAAACACGTAAAATTATGTGGTCAAAAAATGGGAAGCAGTACCAGTTACTCTTTATATTGCACTCTATTTCTTAGTTTAACCTTTGAGTCGAATCTTTTTAAAAAGCCTTTCTGTTTTCAAAATGGTAAGAGTTTTAACAGTTTTGTTTAATCTTAAAAATGCAAAAACATCGCGATGACATATATACAGTATAATCCCAATATCTCGAACTTTGATAACTCGAAAACCTTGATATGACGAAAAATTATTTTCCCCCTTGATTAGGCGTAGTTATCTAATGTAATTTTTCATTCTTATGATGAAGAGTATTTAATCAAAACTTTGTTATGTCGAATATTTTTCGAAGTCAAATATAATTTTTCTGGAAAAACCGTAGAGTTGTTTGTTATTTCCTCGAGTTACCTCGAAGCAACTCGATGAATGTTTCCAAAAACTTATCACACCCTTCATTATTTCTCTCAGGGGTTAGGAATGATTCGGAGAAGCCTATCTACTGAAACTTTCATTCTAGAGCTTGGGGGTGTCAGAAAATGTAAGTCTTGAGACACCCAAAAAACCCACCTGAAACTTTTCGCCCCCTTCTCCCGCCATTTCGTTGGAGCTTTTAACTCTATTCCCATCTCCGTAAAAAGGGGGAGATGAACGGGAAAAAATCCTTTGTCCAACTTCTTTTTTTCTGGGGCGCACGAAACTGACCGTTCTGCAACTTGCTGATCCAAATCTTTGCTAAGTTTAGTCGTGGTAAATTACTACGTTTTGTTATTTCACTAGAGCGTTTCTTTTAATTCTGTTTTTGTCTATTATTTTTGGCTCATTTTGAAAATAAAAATTTTTGTTTTTGTATTAAGACTTTTTTTCAACTTTCATTACACGTTTCCACTTATTTTTAACTGTCGTGACTAATTTTTAGAATATAATTTTCATAGATATGACCTTGTAATCTCGAAAACTCGATATTTTGATTTTTTTTTACCTTCGACTTCGTGATATCGAGAGTATGCTGTAGTTTTGGTTCTAAAGCAACTCTAATCGAAAAAAGATAAAGTCACAAAAATTGGTGCATCAAGTTAGCTGGTAGGCTGCTTAGTATTTCCTTTAGTTTTTAATCATAATTGAATTGGTATGTTGTCTTAAGGAGTAGTAAAGTAAGGATTTTATTTTCTTTGTACAAGATTTCAGCACGAATATATAACTGTTATATAATCAACATTTTGCATTAAATTCGAAGAAATATGTGGCAGGGTGAAGTAGCAAAAAGTTGCTAGCTTCATGCACCTGATTTTGCGTGCTAAACGCGATCCAAGTCGGTAGCCTTCAATATGCAGAAAGTGGCCTATTATTATGGTCATGTTAAAGATCCATTGAATAGCCGTCGGGCTTAGATACTCCCTGCTAAACTAAAATCCTAACGCAATTCGCATCCTAAGAGCTCAATCGCCTCCATCCATTGAGAAGTGATAAAAGGTAGAAAGAGTAAAGGCCTTCAATTCTTGAAGTAAGGATCCTAAGTCGCGTTGTATATTTTAAAGTAAAGAATTAAAAGAAATCAGTTTTCTTGCACTAGTTTCACGTTAAAAAAATTTCCATTTGTCGTAGTTGAAACATGTGACTTGGAATCTTCGCCTCAGCTTTTCCTAAGCCAAGGATTGGATTTGCTTCCTCCAGCTACTAATTCCTGTTCTAGTTCTTCATCTACTAGTGGAAACTCATTACTCTCTAGTGCCTAATCTGCCAATAAACGTACCACATGAAAGAATAGCTGCTGCTGTCTGGGAAAATGTACAAGGTCTGCAAATGGTCAAGAAGCAAAAAGCACTCCCATTAGAAACAACAAAACGTAACGGAGATATAAACGTTTTAAAAAGCCTTCCTATATTCAAAAACGTAACAATCTTAAGGTAAACGTTTTGCTTCAATCTTAAAAATGCAAACACATTGCGAAGTCATGTGTAGTTTTGTTTCTAGGAACACCTGTAGTGTTTTCCTGATGCTTTAGTTACCTTTCGAACCATGGCATTTGGAAGGATGTGGAGATTTGTCCTGTTTTCAGCTGGAACTAGGTAAGCTTTGGCAGTGCTGCATCTTTGACCGTCCCGCATGAACGCCTGATGATCATTAAATCCTAAAAAGCAAATATAATAATTTTAATAATAATAATAATAATAATAACTATTATGGGTTCAAAAAATGGAGACATGCTTATAGGAATACTTTACATTATATTATTACCTGTTTGTAGCTGACCGTTAACATCTCTGAAGTGGTATCCCAATTCTATAGCTGATTTAATCAGAGGAATTTTAACCTCTCCACGATACCATGGTCGCTCTACAGTCACTGGTCCTCCAACGCCATGATATCCTAAAATCAGATTAATAACATTAAGTCCCCTCGATGATGTGGTTATATTACATTCTTACGAAAGCTTTTGTATACTATAGCTTAGCTTTTGTTAAAAGATGTTTGGTTTTGGACGCACTCATTTTTGTTTGGGTTGAATTGGGATGAATCCTTAGATTGACACAACGCCAATAATTATAATTGGCCACGCAAAGCCGAAGGTTGAAAAAAAAGTAGTGTTTCCACTCACCCCTGTTTTTATAATAGTAGTTTTTAACCTATTTTAACAAGAATAGTTTAAACTTCGGCCGATTGGAAGTCAACTTATAAGAATCAGACTGTGAAGTGTTTTGATTTCCTCCTAGGTAACTTTAGTAATATGCTTCAAACTGTCTGAAAACGTTTTGAATTTTTACATTCAGTTCTTAAATTCAAAAACTTCTTGTGTCTATAAAAAAAAAAAAAAGCTGAAAACACATTTGAAAACTATGAAGAACATATCAGTCAATCATAGTGTTGATATATTGCAATAGGACTACGAATTAAGGGAAAAAAACTATAACTGCACACTATTGTTAAACCATACTTGCATATGAAAAGAGGTGAAAACTCAAAAATAGTTTTGAAACTTGATAATTATGAAGGATGACTAAATTTAGCTTATGTTTGCATACTTTTTTTTAAATCAAGGCGGTATTCTAGTCTAGTGGCTCGATTTTGAGACGATTCTGTGGCCGTAAAAAAAAAAAAAAAAAAAAAAAAAAAAAAAGCTGTTAACATTTTTACCATCAATTTTTTATCAGTTTGTTATTGATACTCGAGAAGTACAAAAATGTATAATAGTGGGGATTTAAATTCAAAATTGAAATCAGTAGAGGCCGGCAATGTGGGGACTCAGAAAAGAAATGTGTCTACTGGTTGACTAGATTCCAATCCTTCTGGTAATCTGAAACATAAAATTAAGGTTGATTCTTATTAAAAAAGAATGTAGAATTGTCTGGACGTAGCCGATTTGTAAAAAAAAAAAATAAATGCATAAAATGGAGTCTTTTTGAAAAAAAAGGTCATTTTTGTCTCCTTTTTTCAACTTTAGTAATTGTTTAGAAATAGTAAAAAAACAAAGATACAGAAACCTCTACGCGGAGACAAAATTGATAGTATTAAAAAAGTATGTACCAAATTTAAAATAAATCGGTGCATTAGAACTTGAGATATCTTGTCAACCGTATTGAAAAAAGTAGTGTCGAGAAAAACCGGTTTAGTGTTTGCACTCACATTTCGGGCAGTTTGAGTGGTTTAATTGTATGCTATACTTGTATTTTTTTTGAACAGCCATCCCTGCCTTATACATTTTCTTCCTATAGCTCAAAAACTACATTTTGGCAGATCTTTCAGCTATGAGAGCAGTGCTGCCTTCTTTTGAAGGATCGGAAACTCGTACCTCGGAGCGTTTGTCACGCTGCTGATCTCGTTTGCTAGCTTTTTCTTTATCTTAACAAAATTAACTATAACTCCGAAAATAATTCGAATTTCCTTAAATCCTCTAAGAGGCTTATTCTTCAAGGTCTAAACTTTGAAAATATGAAAAGAAAACAAATTCTATTTTTTTTTCTAGACTAGAATACCCCCTTAAGACTTAAAACAAAAGCGAGTTAATTCAGTAGCACATATATTTTGCACATAACCTGATCCTCCTCTCTTCATTCGAAACTATTCAAAGCATTGAAGTTTGCGGAAAGATGAACTGTAAAACCATAATGGAAGCAACGGATGCTGTGATAATCCCTAAATAAACAATCGAAGTAATATGCTACACAAATTATGTATTATTAGCTCTCATTGGTTAAAACACTATGTAGTTACTTTCTCAACAAGTTTTACATCGGATACAAACTTACCATTGGACACTACATCAACGTTCCGATTGTCTTCCATTTTCTTGAAGTAGGGCAAGACGTCCTTATAACTCCAACCAGTTGCGCCTTGTGCTTCCCATTCGTCATAGTTGTGCTTATTGCCACGAATATAAACCATGCCGTTCATAATGCTTGTGCCTCCTAAAGCTTTTCCTCTTGGATACAAAAATTGCTGAAAAGCGAATTAAGATTATTGAAAAGAATCTTATAGAATCATTAATTGAATAAAATTGCTACACCGTTGTCATAACTCAAAGTGAACATCCAGTTTTCACGAAAATCTTTCTACTTCCTTTTTCAAAGTAACGGAATTACTGTATAAAGTTACAAAATTTTCCCAGATCCTTTTGAATGTTGATTTCATTTTTTTTTTTTGCGTCCCTGATTAAATAATGATGATTAGTTTCTTCGTGGCATTTGTATGAATAACTAAAATATCCATTTTGGCCATCTCGGAATCGCTTGCGATTTTAGAAGAATTGTACTAACATATTATTATTTTAAATTCCAAATAAAATTTTGCGACTTTCTTCATTGTATCTCAAAAAACCATCGGCGTAACATCTCTTGCGTACATCGAAAACGACTGAACGTAGGAATATTACAATTAGGATTTTTATCGCCTATAGTAGTTGTGTACCTTTTATTATAGTTGGTTACCCCAGAAAGGCACGTGACTCAATTCTAAATCAAGTAATTTTTTGTAATCCATTTTCTCCGAAGGCTTCTCTCAATCCTTCTAAAACAGTCAAAGTGTACATTTTACGCCACTTGACAAGTGTTCAAGACACAAACCACCCCTTATATTTATCATGCTTTATTGCATGACCTATTACGTTTCAAAAAACATTGCAGTTGAAATTTCGTCTTTCAAACTTTAATGTTTTCTTCAGAATGAAACTGTCATAAAGGTAAGTCATAGGAAATAAACAACACCCAATAAAATGTTTTTTAAAATCTTACTATATGGATTATATCTCTTTAAAAGGGAGATCCTTGAGTTCTGCCAAAGTAAAAATTGTTTTTCTTAAATATAAACGCTACTGCACATGTGAATAGGTTCTTATATCACTGTTACATCAAAAAATTTGCCAAGTGATTTAAGAATTATTCTTACCCTTCCAATGATACCTCGTCCAGTATTTTTTTGAGGAGTTGTTACGTAATTCCAATCAAGGTTTGTAAAGGAAGCTTCCCGCGTGAAACCCGGCACTTCGGTGAGTATGGAAGGTGGCGGACCAGCTTCGAGAAGAAGAACGTTGACACAGGATATTTCTGATAACCGATTGGCTACGACGGATCCAGCCGATCCAGCTCCAACTAAATGAATACGATTATTTGAAAACGAAATAGCAGTTTTGGCACAACATGTTTCATTAAAATATAGGAAGTAGCGTTAATTGTTGAGCTGCAAAAAATGCATTAAAAATAACTTGTTAAATGAAGCATTTAAATACGTTACAGTTGAAGTCAACCTAACCTGGCAGCATTTTGAAGGCTATGAAGACACTAACCACAGAATTACGACATTGCTAGGTTATGTGTGCCCCAACTATACTGATGTGTGCTGGTAAAGGGCAGTAACTGCAAATGTTTCTTTCCTTTTTTTTTTTTTTTTTTTTTTTTTTGCATTTTTATCATCTATTGTACGTTACCTTTATTGTACAAGCTCGCTTATTTGGTTTCCGCTGAAAAAAGAGCGCGAAAAAGACGTCTAATTTCAACATTTTCCTATTGTTAGTATTGAATCCAAAACGCGTTTCTTCAAATATCTTGAAAATACATTTCTGCAGATACTGCCGTTTACCTGCACACGGCAGTATAGTTTCTTTCTGTGACTCAATTAAGCGACGAAATATTCTATGCGAAACATTTTTTAAAGAGTCTAAAATAAATTTGAACGACACAGAGCCAAGTAATTTCTGACAGTCTGCTAAATTTCAGAGTTTATTTAAATAAATATTTCCATTTTTGCTGGATCTTCAGAAGAAAAAAATTGCTTGCTGTTCGCTGGAAATGAAAAACAACAGTTAAAAAACTGATTTCATTGTACTTGTAAATGTTTCATATGAACCACTCTATGAACGCAAACAATATTGCCAGTATTGTGAACAATATTAGTAGTATTGTGTATCAATATTGATAGTATATATGATAGGATATCAATATTGATAGTATTGTGAACAATATTGAGAATATTGTGCAGTATCTCATCCCACATGTTTTCCAGTATATCTAAAATACACGAGTAATTGGCAATAGATGGTGTATCATCTTAATGTATATAAAAATCACCATTTTTTAAAAACTGCAGCTGCAACCAAATCTGTAACATATCCAAATAAATATATATTAACATAATCACGTTAACAATAATAAACTGAAATTTTTCTTGTGGAAAAACAAATTACCGAAATTTGTAGTTTAACTTTTGATTTTAAGTTAAAAAATAAAGTCAGTGATTTCTTAAATGTTTTTTCAAAACGGAGATATTTATTTTTGAACACAATGTAGAATAGTTTTTTTTTTTTTTTTTTGTTTGTTTACTACAGGATTTTAGTAAAGAAACATATCAAGCAAAGCTGTAAAAGCGTAACTAATCGTAAACATACAACCAAATCCAAGAAAATATTAATTGTTTTAATATTCTTTCCTGGTTTACTTACACATAGAGGCGCATTTTTTTTTAAATTAAAGAACGATCCTGAATTTCTAAATACTAAAACCCCAAAAATTGCTTTTAAAAAAATCACCATCAATTAACGATAAACTTTCTAGTTTAAACGAGACAAATCATCTTCAAAGAGTATGAAAGGGCATTATGAAGTGATGTTTTAAGTTTGAACATTTATTTATACATTCGAAATTTAATTGCATTCTATGATTATATAACTGTGATTCGTCAATTAGTTTAGTCTTACCCTTCTCTTACTTGTAGAACTCGGACTTACCAATTACAAAATCATATTCAGTTCTAATATTTGTTGCAGTTTTTGGAGAATGGCGTTGCCTAGCAAGTGAAAGAAGCAACAGTGGTAGCAAAACAGTACTGTTGGCTGGAGTTGAATACGGTCTTTGCAGAGGATAACTCATTTTCAGATCAGTGAAAAATATAACCAGGTGTATTGGTAAAATGCTCCAACTAGAAAAAATTACATGCTTTGTCTCAAAACATTTATATAGTTAAAATACATATATATGTACTTTTTCTGCTTGTTTTTATCGTTTCACGGCAATCAATCTTACGAGTTGGTACACTTAAATTATATTTACGCTGACGCTCAAAAAACTAGCATTTGAAGAAAAAACTGTTGTCAATTCAAAACTACTTTAAGAGAAATTTGGCACCGCGTTGTTTTATTTATTTACAGTTGAACTCTCTTAATACGATCACGTTTAATACGAAAGCACGGCTAAAACGAACATTTTGTTCTTAAGTTTGGTTTGCTATCTAATAACATACAAAATTTCACGTATAATACGTACATTAAATTGAAAGTCTCGGCTAAGACGAACAAAATTTTCTGACTTCTTTACTTAAAATGTTCGTGGTTTAAAAACAATATTCATCATTTTGTTGGGTATTAGAAGTCCCATTGTGTATTGAAAAGAAAACAATAAACATTTTGCGTAGAAAATAGCCCGTACATTTGTTTTACTATGGACATTCTAATTTACTCGGAGATAACATTGTTCAACTTCCATTGTGGATTACAACCTATTCCGCAATTGTCGATTATCATCTTCATTTTTCCATATTTTCCAAAAACATTCATTTATAAGAAATAGATTTTTTTTCTGAATATACTAATAGTTAGGTTACAATGTGTGTATTGATAGTACTATTTTTTACATATAGGTAAGCATTCCATCGTTTTTTCACAATATCGCTCGTTCACGGTTGTTACGAATAACGGTTAATACGAAAAAAATCGTGAACTTTTAACATTTCGTATTAACTGAGTTCAACTGTATTTATTTAATCAGACTTGTATAGTCAGCTCTTAATGTACAATTTCTATGAGTTTAAAGATTTTATAATAAAGCGATTTATTGCGAAGTTTTTTCGTATCCAAACTGTTTAATATGTTTTAACACAGGCATAATATTAGTATTTCCATTATTATTATTTTATTATTTTCATTTTTCATATTTATTTTAATTAGTAGATTAGATATTTACATATATTCTTTTTTTCTTTGTTTTGAAGAGTCAAGCTTTCGTTTACAACGCATTTTAAATATGTGCCTCACAACGCTTTTAAGACTGTAAACGTTATTATAATCGTTTACAACAAGTTTCATGAAGTGTATTATGTTCAAAAACATGTGATAATATATAAACGTTTGAATTGAAATCGTTGATTTCAAGATTCTGATTTGAATTTTAAACACATTCTACTACTCATATACACTGTGTATTGTTATACATTTGATAGGATCGTGAAAACAATAAAAGAAGGAATCTTCAGTTTAATTTAAAAAAAATAAATAAATATAATAATAACAATAATAATAATAGTAATAATAATAATAAAAACAAGTTTTTTTTCAAACAATAAATTGATATAAACAAGTTTTAGAGTCTTCAATAAAAGAAGAAAACTCATAAACGTTCGGTGATTTCGAAGAATTGATGAGTTAAAACTGCACATCTTTTTGTTAAATTATTTACTACAAAATAAACTGGATAAACTTTGAATTTACTTAATTTGGAGAGAACAAAGTTCTCGCAATTTTTTTTCTCAGATGAGATTTTTTTTCCTTAAACGAAATATTAAATACAATATAAATGTTTTTTTACAAACTGGAAAATAAAAACTCATCAATTAACAACCTTAGTTACTACTGTTCAAGTTTTTTCAAGGTAAATTTGAATTTGAGTCGAGGAATTATTTCATTAATTCGGAAAATGTTAAACTAAATTATCAAAAATTATTCAATATTTTTCAATTCATACAAAGAGTAAAATATTACACTTCTACGAAAATTTAATGCACATGTACCTTTTAGACAGATAACTTACTACTGAAAAAAGAAAAGATAAATAATTTTCAAAATTTTAAAGCTATTCAGAATACAAATTAGTACATCGGTAATCCTGAAAACGTGTTATAAACTAAAAACAAATTTAAAATGATTTTGAAAAAATGCATTTCTTAAGCACATGAAGAAGTACGAAAACACCACTTACCGTCAATGAGCAGTATTTTCTATTTCTAACCAACTCCAAACATTTTACAAATTAAAGCTGCAATTTTTTTTCTTGTGCCTCAGTAATGAAGTTAAGATCGAAATCTTTTCAAGATCAAACTCACTCATTTGAAGCGATTCGTTTTAAGATTATCTATGTTCTTCCATCACCCTTTTGCAAACATTATGTTTCTTCACTCTTCAAAGCTTTAAAAACTGCATACATATTACTTTAATTTATATTCAACAAACATTTTTCTCAAAGAGGTTAAAAGAATTTCAAAATTGTTTGGCAAATGCAACTAACTAATTGACTTTCAGATCCCAAAAACTAATTTATTTATTTGAAGAATTTTTCGTGTTGCATGGGTGTAGTATTTATGTTAAGGTCGGCATTGTAAAGTTTGCATCCATGCGAGACAATTTCAAAGTGTTGAGTCTGAGAATTAATAACTGTTTTCCGAGAAAGCTTCATGTCGCATTGGTGTAGTATTTCAAGTACACATTATTTGGGCCATTCCACGGAAAAATAGAAATTTTGTCCTGATTCATGTCGTATGGGTATAGTATTTCAAATATACTAGTAGTAGTAGTATACTACTACTATACTATTACTAGAAGTATATACTAGAAGTATTTCAAATATACTAGTATTTCAAGTATACATTATTTGGGTCATTCCACGGAAAAATAGAAATTTTGTCCTGATTCATTTCGTATGGGTGTAGTATTTCAAATATACTACATTTCGGCCACTCCGCGAAAAAACAGACATTTAGTCCTGCGTCATGCTCCATGGGGCTGCTTCAGATATACTTCACTCGGATCATTTCACGGAAAAATGGACATTTTGTCCTAAACGTGACAGTTCCATACTTCATTAAAAAGGTGTGATAAAACGAAGTTTTTCTCCAAGTCGGACATATATGTGTCCAGCTAGTCCTACTTGTGATGGTGCAATTGTTCATTCACAAGACATAAATAATATTTTTGTACCACTTGATTTAACCGATAGATGCCACTCCAGCAAAGTCCCAGTACATACTGTTACAAATTCTGTAAATAACTTATTATTTTGTGATTAATTTGTCGTAATCTAGCTAAATTTGGCGTTTATTAAATTATCTTTTATCTAAAATTATTGTAGTAACGTAACCTGTAAATAGTTTCTTGTGATGAATATACAGCACCCGTACATTCGGCTGAAGTATACGGACCCCTCATTTCTGAATAATAAAATTTGTGAATGGAAAGAAATAAGAAAGTTTAGAACGGTGTAGGATTTTCTGGAATATCTGAGCATTTCTCTTTCGATGACTATAAATAGCCGTGCCGCATGATAAAAAGTCAGTCTCGGCTGAGCGCGGTTGTACTGATAGTGTATTAGCACTGTTTATTGCGATGCATTTCGCTGTGTTGTTTTGCGTATTTCGATGTAAATACCTGTGGCATCGTGGAGTATACGGTGTTAATTGATATTTGCCTAATTGCTATGGTGAATTTAGCAGTTGTTAACGATCTTTATTGTACACAGTGTAAATAAATCTCCTGTGTTTTCTCAGGCACTGTGTCGTCATTTCAAGAAAGTTTGAAGCTGCACCGAACTCTTAACAATACAATAGAAATCTTTGAATCAAATAAAAGTATTCTACTTGCCTTAATGAGTACTAAACAATTTTCCGAATCGGTTCCGTTAAAAAAAAAAAAAAAAATGTAAGGAAACATGATGGGGCAAAGTGAACTAGCGGGGCAAAGTGAAATGATGAAATATTTACTCTACTTTTAGATCCACCTATCTGGTATTATTTCAACTATGTAGTACCATATGTAGTCTATTCCAGTCAGAAAAAAAATACCGCCGAAGATTAAAGCATTTAGTAATATAGGCGATTAAAAAAATTTGGTACTCATATTGTGACATTTTATTGTCAGTCCAAAATTATTTTGGTACTGTAAAATGATAAAGTTCTTGCAATTAACATTTTAAATATTAATTGAGACCTCCTAATATTCAATGCAGTATTGATTTAGTTAATATTAAGCATATTTGTATTTTAAATAAAATGTAAAATTAGTCAAGTACATCCGGGGCAAAGTGAAATAGTTTGTTTCATTTACTCACTCAATCATTTAACATAAATCACTTTCGTTTTCATTTATTAATTGGTTCATTTACATTCTTTCATTTAGTTATTCACTTATATGTATTCATTCATTCGCTTATTTTCTTATTCATTCATTTTTTTTCGCTCATTTATTTTTCTTCATACATTAATTGATTATTAATTGATTCAATTATTTGTTTATTGTTTCATTATCTTTTCATTTAATCATTCAACCAACCTTTTATTTATTGATTCTTTTGATCAAAAATATGTTTTATAATCGAACAGGAAATACTTTATTAGAAAAATATTGTACTTTTCACTTCGCTCCATGAAAAAAAATAGTAAAAATATCCTTTTTTTTTTTTTTTTTGAAAACTGAAATTAACTGCCAAAAATAAAAAATACCGTTTCAACGTAAGCTGTATTATAAAATACAATGTTCTTTCTTTGTAAACTGTAATTTTCAAAACAAATTTCCGCTTTGTTCATTTTGAAAAAACTCCGTCATCTTAACTATTTTACTTTGTCCCACATTCCCCTACTGAAATCTGTTCTAAAAGTGTACCTAAATATGTTCCACTATGGAAATTTGTTAAATTAAAACTTGGAAACAAAACGATTCCGGATCGGATTAAAAGATAGTGCTGTGAATAAATTGGGGACGCATTTGAAAATAGAGTGGGTATACTTGTGAAATCACCGTTTCTTTCTTACAAAAAAAAAAAAAAAAAAAATTAACCAGCTTTTTGTAACTACCAGTTAATCAAATCGCTCAAAATGGTACTACTAGAAGTTTGTTGTATTAAAATTCCAGATAATCTCAAGTTAATTAAAAGCTCTCCGCCTACATTCTAAAAAGAAAATCTAGATTCTTTCAACAATGTTTATTTTTTGTCTCAAAAATGTGATATTCAAAAAAAAAATCTGCTAAGGCACTATCTTGAAAAAATCTCAAGTTATTTGGTACAGCTCTAAAACCTGCATTCAAAAATAACCTAGAAATTTACCTTAGTACAATTTTTAAAAAATGCAATTTTTTTTCTCTAGATTTTCTCGAAACGGTTCTAGCTTGAAATCATTAAGAGTTTTAATGTGGGATTTAATATTATGCTGAAATGTGACAATATTAATTACCAGTTATATCGTTTACATAAAAATTAATTTTCAACACAACTTCAGAAAAAAGAAAGAAGACTAGGAATAAATATTTTTCATTAATGTTCCAAAGTTTTCTATGTTTCACTTCGTTCACTCTAGTACGACCATTTCAAAAATAAAATAAACATTGACATTTAATATGGTAATAGTTTTAAAAAGACTGAAAAGTACAGCTTCCGTGATTAGTTAGCTTCTTTTTTAATTCTACAATCAACAAACAATTTGAAATTAAGACACTTTTTTCTGATAAATCATTTGAATTGTTTAATGCTCACTCTGTTACATTTTTATGAACGTCAAGAAAAAATTTCTTGAAGATTTAGGCAGAATGAATTTTAGAATTATTACTTAATTTTATGCTGGTTCTGTAAGTTAACGTTCTTTTGTGATTTAGGAAAAACTTTTCTGTGCTTGTTCGATCTGTTACGTGAAATGATCAAAATATTTAAAGACCTTTAAAGAATTACTTGTACAATTCATTACTACTTTATTACAACAAAAAAAGGGAAGTTAATTTTAAAAAAAATCATAAGTTGGTTGAAATTATTTAAATTGATAAATAAAGTTGAACAGTCTCGGACACAATTTGTTCCATTTTCGTGAGAATTAGCCAGTAATGGTGCATCTTTCAAGCTGTATTCTGCCACTAAAATAGGAAAAGAACTGAAAGAGAAACGCGGCACTTCTTCTGAACGTCTGAGTGTGGGTAAACCCCCTAGTTCCTCTCCGAATAATTATACTTTATAGTATAATAATAGTAGAGAGAACTGTAGCATAAATTTTGAGCGGAGACAGAAAAAAACTATAACCTTAGCAGCCTAGGAACAATTTTAAGTGACAGATAAATTGTTTAAGATTATATAGGAAAATTCAATGTATGTGACTTCTAAATAATTTTTGTTAAACTAGTTCCAGGTTATTTTTTTATTTGCCGCGACGATCTGGCACCCAGGATTTTTCACTCTAACTGTATTTGGCTTCAATAATATTTTTAACTAAATTTAATGATATCTATAATTTTAAACACAAAATTTCATCTATAACTGTGAACTAAATTCAACGGCCCTTTTTGTTGCTAGACATACTGCCTATAAAATTTTGCCTAACGTAAATTTGATAATTTCTTACATTTTGAGACTAAGTTCTTTTGTTTTGATCCTTTGGGAAATTAATTTCATTTTGACATCTTGTCTTTGCAATCACGTTCCACAAAACTGCGACGCAAACTTTACGTGTTGATTGTGCCCGAAAATGACATTTGAATTTGTTTGTTCATTATTTTTAAAAATAGTTTAATTATTCCTCTTTTTTAAATATAATTACTGCACGAGATACTCTGAAAATCTTTCAGCACTTAAATCGTCCAGAAACAAACGCATTAAGTTCATATTTTAATATTTTCTGATATTTGTTTTAATTTTAGTGGAACAAATAATAATTTTCTTGATAATAAGAGGATTTACTTGTTTTTTTTTGGTTTTGTAAATGAAAAATTTTTTTCTTCTAAATATAGATATTTTTTCTATTAGTAGTACTTTGCTTTCATTAATTTATCAGTTTCATATATAACAACATTCGCTTTCCAGAAAACAATTAAAACATTAAATGATTCATTGATACCCTACGCAAAGGAACACACAGTGACACAAATCAATGAAATAAAATCAAGTTTTATTAAAGTCTTCATGAAATAATTACAAAAACAGAAGCAGAGAGAGAGCGAGAGAGAAAGCGCTCTACGACGCAAGCTCTCCATAGATTTTCTATGCACTGCTATTTACCAGCATTGATCTGAGAATTGTTGATCCTCTTCACTCCGACAAAGAAAGAATGAGTTGAATATATCTCTCATGGGCAAATATTTTTTTCTTTCAGTATAACCGACTTAATAGTTTTAATATAATTATATGCTGATGCAGAGGTCATATTGACACGGAAAAATATGAAAAGTTACGGAATCCCGCTGATTGAAAGAGGGCGACTAGACAAAAATTATTATAGAGAAAATTATATATCGTGTAAGTAAAAACAAAATCACGTTCCGGATTTTTTGAGCCATCATAATAGTAATCAGAATATCCGTGTTTTCTTCGTCGGTAATTACGCAATGCATCCAGTGTTACATTTTGGTAACATTTGTACTGCTTTCATTTTTCATTTTTCTTCTTCGTTTGCAGCATAGTAGTCATCATACTGAGGTTCCTTATCCTCATATTCCTCGCATTTAATCGTACTCTTGATGATGTCAGAGGCTTTTTCACCAATCATAATTGTAGGAGCTTGAACACTTCCTGATGGGATTATTGGCATAATAGATGCATCAACCACACGTAGTCCTTTAATGTGTTTCACTCTGCAGAAAAGATAAATTAAAAAATGCAGTAATAAGTAATGGAATATGAATGTTTAAAAAAATATAGTGGAAAATATAAAATTTTGCATAATTTCATAAATTAAAAAAAAATGCAGTTGTGGGGCAGGCCGTCATGAGCTATGCTTTTATTTTATGCTCTTTTTATATTACATTTATATATATGATTATAAAGTTGAAGTTGATAATGTTGAATAAATAAATTTAACTCTATTAACTGAAACCTTTTTCGATTTGTTGTTTGGACATACTTTCAGAATTACAAACCTATGTGATTCAGTAAAAGTATATCTTCTGTCGACCGGTCCTGCGACTGCCATTTTGTTTTTTAAATAAAGAAATACATCGCTTCTTTTTTATGTGGGCTTGAACCTCCAACTTTTTTCAGTTAACAGCTGAACGCGATAGCCGACTGCGGCACGAAGGCTTCACTTTAGTTGAACTGATAGACAAGTTAAAATAAAGTTATGCGCATTCGCTTTAAAAGTAGCAAGTGCAATGCTTTTTTTTATATCGTTCTCTTTCTTCTTTCAATTTACTCCCGCCGCCAACGTGCAATGAGAAGCACAGCTTCAAAAAGAAAAAAAAAAAAAAAAAAAAAGAAAACATCCAGCAAAGTATTTTTGGCTCATTTTTTTTTTGCCATTAAGCTATTAGTATCAGACTACATTACTTACATACTAAAAATTTATTCCAGTCTTCAAATATTTATTTTTGCGTACAAAAAAGTTAAATATTGAGCTTTTTTTTTTCGTTATTCTCAACATGCCTGTATAGTAGAGGAGAGTGTTGTACCTAGAACACTGCTAATTTCTAAGAATCTGTTTTTAGCAGCCATGTTTTTGTAATCTCTAATAGTAACCTTCACAACTAAATGGTGTCATAGTAAAAATCACTATCAAATGAGTAAAATTGGCGATTTTGTGAGAGAAAGAAAATTTCTCGACTCAAAACTAAATATTTTCTTAATTTTTATTTTATTTTCTGTCATTGTATGTGTAAATTTAATAAACTGAATTTTATTTTGTTATAAAAGAGAACAAAATAAACTTCACACTCTTCCCTACTATTTATCATAATAATGACATAGTTAAAGAAGGAAATGTAACTAAATATTAAAGATTTTACCATTAATTATTTCAAGTTTGATGTCACTATGTGCAATGTTGTATGAGTCATCAATGTTTCGCAGATTTTATCATTGAGCCCTAAAACGTTCGCGTACAGATATTATTCTATCCCGCACTTGACCAAATCGCAAGAAAGATGAAATTTTAAACTGTTTAAGAGTTAAAAAATAATGTTTAAGAGCGGAATATCAATAGTAATTGAACTGCCTTTATTCATCTAATGTATTTTCCTTCAACTAAAATTGCAATAAATCGTCGAAAATCCTAAAACTTTTTTTAAAAACAATTCGCGTTTGTTCGTTATGAACTATCGATTTTTTAGACAGGATACTGTTTGACCAAGGATTACATGTAATTCGGCAATCGTCCAAGTAAAGACGATTCCAAGTGAATGCATTTAGCAGGGGAGAAGGGAAAATAACGATGGGATTTTGATGCACGAGCTTCATAATGTCACTGGTGCCTTATTCATTCATTGCATTCTCAAAAATAAAATAAAGGGAAACAAAAATAGTTACCATGGAAACAACAAAAAGAAAATACAGTATTTTCAGTTCGTTCAGGAACGTTAAAACAAAATGGTAAGCTCAAAACTTTGTTGTGAATAAATAAATCGATTATTTTTTACCGCAAGAATATAGATCGAACATACTTTATATTTAAAAAATGTTGCTGTGAGCAAATTTTCATTTTTACAAAACTAAGGCTAAATAATAGAGAGGCAAAAGTGCACATCTAAAAGCAACCAAACTAATAGATACGTCCATTTCCGACTATATACCGGATATTAGCCTTTCCATGTAATCGATGGTCAGACAGTACTAGTGTAGCATCAAAATTTAAGCAAAAATAGCAGTCTAATACTTTTTACATTTTCATTACCTTAAGAATGGATCTACAACAGTCGAACGATCACCAGGGTTACCCATTTTAGCCGTTCCAACAGGATGGTAAAGTGTTATCACCGATGTTCTTGCTTGACACCGGAAGTACAAGTCATCATCAGAAGCATATTTTTCACATCCAGGAAATACGGTGCTGATGGGTTTCAAGCCAATTTTTCTCAGATATTTTCCGTTTCCAATACGATTGCAAGATTTCAAAGCTAGAATTAAAATAACACGTTTTTAAAAACTTTTACTATTACTTGTTGTCACTTCATTCAATTAAAATTTTGGCAAAATACTTCAAGAAGATTTAAGCTCTGCTGACACTTAGTATTTGTTCTATGGTTAGATGTAAAAAGAGGAAGTCAGAAAAAATAGAAAGTTATAATTATTATTTACTAGTGGCACCCGCACGGCTTTGCCCGTAGTAGAAAACTAGGTCTTTTGGTTCGCCTGTCTATTTACAAATAATATATGGAGCATTTCTTGCCAATTTTAGCTTGCCCATGTTACGGTTCCACGTTATGATAACTTGGTAATTTACTCGTCCATCTTATGATAATTTTGCTCGGAAAAATGTTTTTAAAATTGGAATAGAAAAAGAACAAAATCGAATTTTCGAAAAATCGCTTCGAGTTGCACACTTTGCAAACTAACTTTGTACCAAATTTCATGACAATCTAGGCGCTATGCGCGTCACAGAGATCCTGATAGAGACAGATCCAGGCTTCAGCTTTATTATTAGTAAAGATTGATTTGGCGAACGTAACTAGAAACAATATATAATGTGTGGTTCAGTAGCTTTCAAAAGGCAATAAATTTTACCTCAAACGTAAAGCGTTTTCCTTAGTGGTAGTTTGCTGCTTGTGTTGAGAACAAAGCGTAAGAAAAATGGCATACGACCTTGAAAAAAAAATCCGTTATTACGATTTCCCAATATGTGTGTATAGAAACGTAATACGAGTGTAATATTTAAAGCAAGGAGACCATAGTCACGGACATGCTTTACAATACTAATCCAGTTAAACAGTGTCTAAACTATCCTATAGCGCGGATCTAGTTAGTAGAGCTAAGACTCTGACAGTGAATACCACTTTTTTGGTAGTTAAGTTAAAAAAAAAATAAATAAATAAATAAACGTTTAGAAAACCGATTAGATTTGGGTTAGCAAAACTACTTCGAAAGTATTTCTACTATAATCAGCGCCAATTACTGAAAAAGAGGTAAGAAATGTCCAGGTTACATAAACGTAACTAACCGGAGCTGGGATATACTTCAGCCAGCTGAAACAGGCGGGCAAACTTGCTTAGCTTAAGTGTTTTATCTTTTTTTTTTTTTTTTCAAATCTCTGATTTGAAACCAACTATGGAAATATAATTATTGCAACGAATTGAACAACACTGTTTGGTTAAAATTTTGGAAAACTTATGCGTATTATTTCAATTTCTGTGGTGATGATTATGATTCAAGTAATAAGTAAAATATTCGATTGTTCCGAAAGAGATCATGCATAATATGTGAATT
Source organism: Uloborus diversus (assembly GCF_026930045.1). Taxonomy (NCBI): domain Eukaryota; kingdom Metazoa; phylum Arthropoda; class Arachnida; order Araneae; family Uloboridae; genus Uloborus; species Uloborus diversus. The sequence continues at coordinate 231,602,964 of NC_072731.1, read as the reverse complement.
TAAAATAAAACTGCGGGAAGTAGCTAAAGGTATGGGACAAGAGAATGTGACATAACCTAACCTAAGAATTTTTCCTCTCGTAGACTATTTTAATAATTTACAGAACATACATTTAAACCAGAAGAGTGCGCCATTTAATCTTCCAAGAGGAATGGCGGAAAGTATGCTGTTATCATATTGTTCAAATATGAATTAGAAGTGAATTATACAAAAAGAAAAAAAAAACTCACCTTCGACAACGCTGTCCAAATCACGAGGATCATCAAAGTAGTTCGGGTCAATGAGAGGAGGGTCGTATGGATTTTCTGAATTTAGGGTCACACGTCCTCGACTTTTAGGCTGCAGCAAGAAAGCATAGCATGCCAGTAAAGGTTTGTTCTCATATGGTCCGTACACTTGTCGATACACCTGATGAGAAAAAATTCATATTCTATATGATAGTATGGCTATAGAATGCTATATACTATTGTAGTTGGCGCTCGATTTTACGAAACTCTATTTTAATAACTTTCAAAATTTTACTCACCAGTCCAAAATGTATTTTATTGAAACAATGCTATTTGATTTTATGTACTCATCCGTGGTCCCAAACAGTACGCAAAAACAAGCGTCAACTAAAGTTAGTTTTAAAAGTGATAACTTCTTAGAACCGATTTGTGACATAACGAGCGTAACGGCGCAACTCTCGTCTGGCATTCCTTTCGTGCGCGCATACGACAGAAGCACGCATGGTCGGGGAAATTTTGTTTCTTTACTCTTTGGATCAGCTTTAGGCGTTAAGTGATAGTAGAAAAAGCAATGAAACTAACAGAAGATGGATGATCGTCGCAACATAACGCAATTTCCTAACGAAAGGTAAGTTTAATAATACAATATAATACCAATAACATTGTAAACAATATATATTCAAAACAGCATTTAATCTTAAAATTTATTTTCAAAACAAAACATATTTGCGATAGCTGAACTAAAAATATCTCGCTTCATTTAGGGTTTCGAACTGTGATAAGGTGTACATATTTTAAACGAATTTCATCCCCGCAAACTCCACAACGCGGGGGTTGCAAAAATGTCGTTGCTACCATAAGCCAATTGTTACTTTCCTAGGATTAAATAACGATAATAATTTAATCCTATGAAAGTATTTACTTCTGTTGAGCGTCCCGTGACGCACATTTTGTTTTTTGTTTCTTTAAATAAAACTATGGTAACAATAGTACACAACATTCAAATTAGCAATCAAGCACATTTTAGCAAATTGATTGCAGACATGTGTTTTGAGGTTTTAATGAACCCTTTTTTCAATGTGAGGCAGTGTGATCATTAGGATGAAACGTCATTCAAGAAAAGGAAAACTGTTCTCGAGTACGTGTCTGCATGCTGTTTACTATAGTTACTTTATTACGCAAAGGTATTTATTAATTTCATAACTATATTACCTTCAAGATTTCCTTATTTATTTTCTCTCTTTCATTTTTTCTTGTTTGTGTATTTAGTGGTACACACAAGAAAAAATTGAATTTAAACCAAAATTTTACATTTTTATGTCTAACTTCAATCTCAAGCATTTCTCCTATAACATATTGTTTTCAACCTTATTACGAAACTACTTCAACAAACTTAAGTAACACTGCTGTTGCTGTAACACCTTCTATAAAACGAATATTTTCCTCATGAAATCTATATTCCTCCAGTCTGGATTTACATACCTCTGGTTTCAAACCAAAATATTTTCGAACGCTATCTGACGTTCGTTCAGCAAATAACAACTCATGGTCGGGAAAATCTTCCTCTGAATCAGTATCAGGATTCAAAGATGCTGTCAGGATAATTCCATCGCTAGATGCCAAGGGTCCTAGAAGAAACATTTATTATTTTTTATAGCACCTAAATACTTTACAATGTTGGAAAATAACAAACTACACAATGAATAACATTATTCAAAGTCATACTTATGCTTTCAAATTATTTATAATTTTTCTTCAGTGTGACTTTAATGCATTTCAGTCACCTAATGAAATCTTACAAAAAATAATTTTACTGTAGAAAAATAGTGATATAAATGCTTCTTAAAATAGGTAAATCCAATATCCAATGGTGGCAAGCCTAATAATGAACCATTTGATAGCTTCTGGTAAACTCCAAAGGGGTTAGGGTTCAGATATAACTAAAAACCTATTACTTTTCACACAAAAAGTAAAATTTAACCAATACTAACCTCTTTTCGTTTAAACGAAAGTGATGTACTGTCACACTGCTCTTTAAGTAAATATACCGAGTGGTCACAATTAAAGATCCCTAAATATACCATGCTTAGAGTTCGTTTTAATAGACCCATGTCATTGAAACTTGGCATGAAAGTTATACACCGTGGGAAAAAGGAATCCGCAATAAAGAATAATACTTAAAATGTGTCCCACAAGGTGAGAAAGTGATACATGAAAACGAAAACAACGCAAATAAGAAACAAAACGCTGTATTTAATCACTGCATTTATACAGTGTGCATTTTCTTCGCGGCAATCACATGTTCAGAGCGTGTTACTGCTTCAGAGTAACGCAAAATTTGTTGTTCTCAATTGCAGAAACATGACCAGCCATACATTTAAAAATTCCCACAACTAGAAGTCACTTATATGTAAGTCCGGAGAATGTGGAGATCAGGCAGCCAGGTAATTTCCAGCAATCATTCTATTGTCTATTAAGTGGTCACAACGCAGTGCCACTACTAGTTGGGCATAGTGAGGTGTTGCACCTTATTGCATAAAAGCAGTTGTCTCCAAGCAGTCTCGTTCTTATAATGCAGGAAGAGCTTGCTGCTGAAAAAGTTTGCAGCAACGTGTTCCGGTGAGGAAACAGCCTTGGGGATTTAAGGGATTGTTCTTCTCAAAGAAAAAGGACCAAGAATGTGATTAGCAGTTAACCCACTATGTACAATAACGGAATTGGAGTGCAGTTCTTGCTCAACATTAGGATGCACAGTGCCCCATAAGCGACAATTTTAAGCATTCAATCCTTCTTCAAAGAATAAATAGGCCTCGTCTCTAAGCAAAACATGTTTCAAGACCATGTATTGTTAACATCTATTCTAGACAAAAAACGACTAGCAAAGTCGTTTGTAAGGGCCTGTAAAGAGCAGTTTTTACACTACATAGTTCTTGTGCTGTTACTTTACAATGAATAGCAGATTTTGTTTTTGTTCCATAAACAAAGAGAGAGACAAATCACGCTACACTGCTAGAGCGCTTGCCAAGGGGTATAAGGAATCAGATGAAAATAATCTGTTGGCCTAGTCTTCTCGTTCTCCTAGACTATCACGTCTGTAGAAAAAGCAAACTTAAAATCCCTCTGAAAAGAAACATAACTCTTTATGTTGCTGTAAGTGACCAGCGAAACCCTTTAGGAGCACGCTCTAACTCACTTTAAATATCCGACTAACACGAATGGAAAGCACATTAAACGAATACTATGATTAAATATCGTGTTTTGGTTACATTCGTGTTTTTTTCTTAACTTTGCATGCCCTACTTTCTCACCTTATATCAAAAATGTGAACTGTAACTCTTTATTGCAGATTTACTTTTCATATAGCCTATATTACGCACAAATCAAGCTTGCAGGAGATGAAAGCGTTCTAAGCAGTTTTTGACAGGATGGCTATAAGTTAACCACACGGCAATTCTAGCACTAGATCAGCATTCTACACAGGTTATCTCTTTGAATGTTTTCATCTGTACTGTAAAATAACTTGCGTTGTGTAGCAACAAAAGATGATGCCAAATGGCTATCTATGAAGGGTGTATAAAATTACTGTACTTTTGTGCAACATACGAAAGTAAGCACCAAAATGTGTATCTGTTGCATAAAAGTATATTAAAATTATTATCTTATAGTTAGTAAACTAACACCATGCTCCGTTTTAACATACCTCTTTCTTTTTACTCAGTATAATTATGATCGTATCTCCATAAGGTTAAAAATTTGGGAAAAGTTTCTTTTTTTATGTCTTTAAGCGTCTGTCAAGCGGTTAGTGGCTAGTTTTAGACTTTCACTGTACAGGGTTTTTTCTGTATTTCAGCTTTGGTTTTTAGCTATCAGTATTTTGTATAGTTATACATGTTATTTGCTTTTTTCGCCTGGTTCTTAAGTTGGTAAAATTCCGTTCAATTTAGTGTATAAAAAATTCAACAAATAATTCTACTGCTTAAAAATTCTTTTGTTTTACTTACAGAATGAAAATTACCTTCAGCATAAGATGTCTGAATAAATGTCCTTAAAAAGGTTTGCATGAAATACGAATTATGTAAAAATTTCTCACATTTCTATTTCACTGAACATACCTGTTCTGTTATAAATATATTGATAAATATATTTAGGATCTCTTAACTTTCGCTCAAAGTTTTGAATAGAAGAGGGCAACACAAAATCTTGAGATGGACCGACATGATCTTGTAAGTTCAATCCAACTGGAAGGTTGGCTTCCACTTTGATCTAAATATTTTGGGCAAGAAAAAATTACCAAGCATGAAAGATTAATTGCATCAATTACGTAAGTTAAGCAATAGAATAACAATATAGTAAGTTTGCATAGTTGTAATTTGCATAGTTTATATATATAGTTATTGCAATATTATGGGTAAAATAGCCCGTAACATTTGATTGAACGTCAAAAGTTAATATTTTGTTCTATTGGATCGGTAAATTTTTCATCTTGGTCAGACATCCTTGGAACATAACAAATCATTTTTAAATGCCTTATTGGAGAAAAAGTAAAATAAAATAAGTAAATTAATAGTGAAAGAACACTAATTTTCTACATCTCACCTTAAATTTTTCCAGTTCTTTTTTGGGACCAATTCCAGACAGCATGAGTATCTGAGGGGTATTGATGGTACCCGCTGAAAGAATGACTTCTCTCTTAGCTCTTACTTCATAAGTATCGCCACTGTGGTCAAATATCACACCTACTGCTTGCTTGTTTTTAATTAAAACCTGAAAAATAGGCATATGGATGTGATTCACTCATGAAAAGTACAATTTCATTTGCAATTCTGCAAGACATTCAAAAAACTGACATAATCTAGTGCCATGCCAATCTGAAAATCCAATAAAGTAAGTGCTGTTTTATCTGTAATACTGGGTTTATTACGCTTTGCTTTGAATAACTTTTCTTACCATGTAAAAAATACTTAAGTTTCGTAGGAACTTGCAACAGGAATCCTGAATACCAAAACTGTATCGTCCTCATTTTGAATCTCCAGATTTAGCCTGATAAATAATAATAATATAGTAATAAAATCATTATTATTTCTTTTATTTTTATTATTTTTCTTTTTTTTCCTGCAATCTGCGTACTTTCTCGAAACATTTTCATTTAATTGTGGAAAAATAGCACTAAAAGACAGATCGAGCAATTTTTATTTTAAAAAAAATTTATTTAAAGCCTGTTATGTAATTTAACACATTTTACAAACTAATTCAAGTGAGTTAAGTATTAATAACTGATTTTGAAAAGAAGTTATCTTATATTTTAAGATGGTATTAGGTAAATTAGAAAAATAATTTCTATCAAAATGTAGTATTGGTATGTTTGCTTCGATTACGGTACATAGTACTAAGATGTAAGAACTAAGCCAGACCAATCAACATTTTCAAAGCATCTCTTTCGTTCAAATTGCTTTAACTTGAACCAAGTATTGTGGTAAATTTTAAATTTTATTTTTATCTCAAAATTGAATGGAAATACTTTTAAAGCATTCATAATCATGATACGACTTTGACTCACCTTTCGAACCATAGCTCTTGTAAGGATGTCTAAATTTGTTCTATTTTCAGCTGGAACAAGATACGCTTTTGCAGTGCTGCACCTCTGACCATCCCGTATGAACGCCTGATGATCATTGAAGCCTAAAAAGCAGTAAACAATCACATACACCTTGCCGACAAGGAAAAAAAGCTCTTCATAAAAAAATAATGTACATCATATTTACCTGTTTGCATTTTGCCATTTGGATCTGTGAAATCATATCCCATTTCTATTGCCGATTTAATGAGGGGAATTTTAATTTCTCCTCGATACCGCGGTCGCTGGACTGTGACTGGGCCTCCAACAGCATGGTATCCTTAAATTACAGAGCAACCACATGTATTCAGTTTGTTTATATCAGTATGTCACAACTGGTTTTTATAGAAAGTGAGCAAGTTTATTAAAGTCAGTAGGTTCAATATTAAGGTGTTCTGCCCTTAATACATGCATTTAAAAATTTTGTTTTTTCAAAAATAAAGCAAAGAAAGGTTAAAGCTTTGAGCTATGTTAGAATATTACCATTTGATACCACATCTGCATTCCGATTGTCTTCAAACTTCTTAAAGTAGGGCAATACGTCTTTATAGCTCCAACCTTTGGCTCCTTCTGCTGCCCAGTCGTCATAGTTGTGCGGATTACCACGACTGTAAATCATTCCACTCGAAATGGTAGTGCCTCCCAAAGTTTTTCCTCTTGGGTATATCAATTGCTAATAAATAAATTCACATTAAGTTCCACTTTGAATTTTTTTTTTCTGATTTGCGCAGTAATATCCGCAATAATAATGCATTTCATAAAGTAGTTTTGCGTTAATTTTAGTGTGAAATGTTGACGAAGAGACTTCAAAATAAATGGTTTCTCAAAACTAATCTACCCATATCCAATGAGGTTATATTTTTCGTGCAGTATCCGAAACCAAGTAAATAGTATACTGGATGCGGCTTTTTGTTAATTTATCGTATGCTGTGTTTTGAATTCAATTTTACTTTTTATTATCGTCTTCCATGTATAATTTTTATTATTATTTTTTTATTTTTTGTTGTTTATCATCTGCGCTTACCATTGTATTTTTGTAATGGCAACAGCAAAATATTGTGATGGAATTGTGAATGTGGTTTCTTTCTCGTCTCATGTTGGCGGAGAGCATAATTTATGCAGTTTACATAATGATGAAATAAAAAGTCTTCTTTCATAAAAAGTAAGAATTCTCTTTATTTATTTATTTATTGAAGTCCAGATTTATATTTATTCTGGAATTTCCTGTACTGAAAAGGAAGAACAAGTACTTGCAATAAGCTAAACCCCCCCCCCCCCTCTCTTTGGAGCAAACACTATGAAATTCAGTCAATTTTATTAATAAATGTATTACTGTTGATTGTAAGTGATACTTTAAAAAATGCAGGAAAATTTGTGAATTTAAAGACAGACAAGCTCAAGTTAGAATGATATATACGACGAAAATGATTGATTTTAAGTTAGAGTGATTTATATGACGAATATGACTCTAATTGACTTTAGCAATATATAAAACAACTGGAAAATTATTTAATATTTTATTCAAATGCTAAAAAATGAATATTTGCACACAAAATATAAACGTATGCATATGAACTTACGAATATTCTGCAATTTTTAGTATTTCATCTATGATGGTAATTTTATCAATTAATTTAAGCTCCGACAATAAATTGATGAGTAGGTTAGAAGTATAGTTTTTAAAAGTATTCACATTTAAGGTGAAACACCAGTAGTGACCAGTGCTTAAGTAAAGCCAACTTCAAGGTTTATATTTAACAAAAATAGTATTCCAGGTCTACCAATGTATTCAAAAGTGCATCAAACGTCCAGGATATTACCTCCCTCACGTTTGACCCCGTTGGGAAACAGGGATTCCTATTTTGTCAAACATAAACCTCGAAGTGGTCACTGCTGAAACACTGGCCACTACTGGTGTGTTTACCTTACTATATTTAGCTTTTTTATTTAAAGAAAAGAGTAATATTTATAGTATAATTAAAGAATTATTTTTCGATTTACAATGAGAAAAGCTCGTGTTTAAGAGAACCTGTCGTTTATTTAAGAGAATACGAGCTGTTCTAGGTTTTCATACTAAAGGATGTGTTTATCAGAAGTGCATGATATTAGAATTATATATGCTGTGCTGACAAAAAGAAATTTTGTGCACACATTCAGAAGGCAATGGTACACTTCAGTGTGACTTTATTACGCAACAATTTTCAGTAAGAGCACCTTACGAGAAAAAGTGATTTTTGTCTTTGTATTGTTGACACAAAGCAGTCAATCAATTCGCTTTAACTTAATAGTGACAACGGTAGCTTGAGTACATAAGAATTTCGCTTTAAACTTTTTACTTATTTTGTAACGACGAATTGTTACTTATCCTCACTTGACCGTCATTCGTGTTCCTTTGATTTAGAAGATTTCCATGACGCCGAGAATAAGTCTAGCTCGTTGTTTTTGATACCTATTTAGAGAGACTAATTTTCGTCGTCATGTTTACAAATTGTCTGCGTTTATTCAAGGCTTAACTTCAACAGATTGTACATTCAAAAACGGGTTTTTAGGTGTAAAATCGCGTTTTTTTCGGGAAAAACAACTATATAAATAAATTTAAGTAGCACAATTTCCTCTATATACATTAGTAATTCCCATCATTTCGGATTGATATGAATAAAAATAACGTTACGGCATACGCTGTAAGTATAATCTTTATGATAAGTGTACGGGAGCAAATTTGCTATAATAACAATATCTTTTTTAGCGCATCTTATTAACCATTTCGTGTTTTACCGATATGCTTCGTATTACCTAATCTAGAAACACACCAATCATAATATGACGAATTCCAATTTTCTTTTCCATTTTAATTACGTAGAAACAAGAGACCCAGCAAGTCAAAAAACCACACTAGAAGCAGTCTGTGTCTACTGTGGTGTTGAAAGAGTAAGGTCCTATCGCAATTCGTAATAGCGAAAAATGTAATTTGTATTCAAGACTTCGAAATTCAGAAGAATGTCGGGGGCTTTATGATGCACGTTTTTCTAAAATATATATTAATATCAGAAAATAATTCATCTTTTAGCTCAATGAATGACTCTTACCCTTCCAATGAGCCCTCGTCCAGTGTTTTTCTGAGGAGTTGTGACGTAATTCCAATCATATTTCGTGAATGAAGTGTCTTGTGTGAATGCTGGTACTTCAGAGAGTATGGGAGGTGACGGACCCGCCTCAAGCAAAAGGACATTTACACAGGATACTTCTGATAGCCGATTGGCAACGACGGATCCAGCTGCTCCACCTCCAACTAAAGAGAAGATGATTATCTGAATACAGTAGAAAATACAATGACACAAGTTGTTTTAAAACATACTATAATCATCAGATCTAATAGGAGATATAAAACATGAACGATTCCCTCGAATTATTGGTAGCATTTTATATAGTAGTATAAGCGATATGTTTAGTCAAGCATTTGTCTGGAAAGATGTAAAAAAAAAACATCTCTTCGCACAAAAAAATATTATAAATGTGATATTTAATTACCGATAAAGCAAACCCTTTCAATCAAAAGGGAACAATGAAGTATTAAAATTTAGTTCTAGAAAAAATGAAGATAGATATATTTTTCAATAATATTACGTTGTATTATATCATGTTGTCTTTGTTTTGCATTTTTAATGTAAGCAACTTTGCTTGCCTTTCATTATATACTTATTTTTTAAAGCTTCAACATATTTTATGTCTCCAAAAATATTATACTGCATCAGTTTATCTTACTATCAATCGAAATAAAGAGGGAAAGGGAATGTATGTGTAGGAAATGTATGTGCATGTATGCGTGCACGTTCTCTTCTCCCTTATCTGAGTTTCACGTCAGATCTCTACCAAATTTATCCCAAATAAATCTCATAGGTACAAAAGCTAGTGTCACAAGTAATTTTTTGAACAAGACCAAATGAGGCAGTGAGAAGCAAAGGAATGCAAGTGGACTATTTTAAGTTTCGAGTAAAACGCGTTTAAAGATCAGATCCTGCGTAGGTTATCATTGAAATTTTTTTCTAAATCAGGCTGTACAGCAGCACCTACCAGGGCTACTAGTACAAGTTTTTGCCCCAAGACAAAGAAGGGGTTCACCTACCATGTGTACTGGTTATCTCCAAATTATTAATTTTGCCACTTGCATCCCTTTGCTTCTCACTACCTCAAATGTGAATTAATCCTGTTTTTGACAAAAGCAGTGAAACATTATATTTAGAAAAACCATTTTAATAGTGAGTCATGATTTTCTTTGACGGGTAGCAACAATATAGATATTTTAGGGACTTGATTAGTCAAATGGATCACTGAAAATTAATCATTAAGAATTATTTCAACAGAACCATCCATCCCTCTTTCCAACTGAGGAATACATTTGATGAGGGAGATAGGCAATCAACAGGCTCTGAACATGTTGTTTAGGGGTTGGGACAGAAGAATATACTGGTCTACCAATTTAATATGTTTGTACATATTTTTAAAGCATAATTTTTTTCGTAGTGTTCAATTTTAGTTGGTCATCATCTTACCCAATAGGTGGCGTAAGGTGACGAAAAACGATTAATGACGTATTTTTGATATTTGAAAAGGAGATAACAAAAGTTCCATGTTTTTTATTAAATGTAACAGTTTAAAAAAGTCATGGGTATAAATTTCAAAATTCAATTCACATCCTAAAGCGAGAAAAAAAAAAAGCTCAGTATCGTCATCTTACCCCACTTTCCCTTAACTACAATTAGTTATTTTCATACTGCTTTGACGAATCATGAAAGATTTTTTTTTTTTCGATTTTTGGATAATGTAAAGATTTAAGTTTAATGTTATTGCGCCTCAATTTCTAGTTTTCATTCAATCAGAAATGTTTACGTGTTCTTTCGAGCAAATATTTTCAACAAAAATAAAATATTTTTGAGCAATCATGATTGCTAATTGCTTTCACTTGACCGTCCTTGATATCCGGTTCCTTTTTCAACCGGTAGCCGCTGCTCCTGGTCGGCAGCGTCTATGTCCTAGACACACACATACACACTCACACACATCCACACACGCACCTTTACACACATACATACACGCCAGCGTACTTACACACAGGTCTACGCACACACACAAGCCTACACATACACAACTATACACACGTAACCGCCCAAGAGGAGGGACAGGAGCCGTTTCTAGAAACAAGCAAGTAGGGTAGTAATAAGTAACGTATTACTTACCAAGTACAATAAGTACGGTCCTGGGGGCGGAGGGTTGTAACTCGTGATTGCGAAAAACACAATTTGAATTCCAAATTTCAGAATTCAAATTAATTTTGGAAATTCGAAAGGTCCCCCCTCCTTCCTTCAAATTTGCAATTACCCAGATGCAGACTCAGCCCACGATGTAATAAAAATTACTTACCAATGACATAGTCATATTCGGTTCTGATTTTTGTTGCCACTTTTGGGGAATGCTTTTGTCTTGCGAGCGAAAGGAGCAACAGAGGTAGCAGAGTGGAGTTGCTGACAGGTGTGGAGTACACCCGTTGCGGCGAATAATTCATTTTTGTACCTAAAAGTCAATTAATAACTTTTTAAAAAGACAAACATTGTTTTTGCAATGTTTTTGCAAAAAAAAAAAAAAAAAAATGAAAATCCGTTTTTGAAGAATCTGAGTGTATGAAGCTATACAGAAATATGGTTTATGAAGCAAGTCTTGATCTCATATAAGATAAGAACTGAAAGCGAAATATTTTATGCACTAAGCAGAATAAAGCTTTTAAGAGGTCAAAGAGATAGAGAGGAGGTCCTTAATATATTTCAATACCCAACTTCTCCATATTCAATGAGTTGAATAACGGAAACGGATTCAGAGTGCCAGTGTTCAGTGTTCTAAAGACATGCCGGAAAAAAAATATCAGAAAAAAGTGACTCGCATAGGTCTTGGTAATTTTTTTATTTTAATTTTATTGTAATTAATTTATAATTACATGTTCGATTCGCGTGATTTCAATTTTCAAGTTGTAAAATGCATTAAGTTTTTAATTTTGTTACTTTTTATTTATTCATTTATTTATTTTATTCATTTATTTATTTTATTCATTTATTTATTGTATTCATGCATTTATATTCATTTATTCCATTTTTTGTTTGTTCATTTATTTGTTTATTTATTCAACTGTTCTTTTATTTATTTATTTATTCATTTATTGTTTTGTCATTATAATTGCTGCTGTTGTTATTGTTATTGCTATTTTGATTATTGTCAATAAAATATTAAGTACTGGTGAAATACTACAACCAAAAGAAGATACTTTGTCGCCACTTATATAAACAATTCAAAGTATGAAACTTTATTTTTAACTAATAATAAGTAATGATACAAAACTTAAGCTTAAATTTAAATTTTGTCTTTCGGAAAATTCATTCTTGAAATAGAAAAAATATTTATACTTTCAAGTTTTTATACAACAAAATGGTACTCAGATTGTAATTTAAATGCAAAAGCAACCATTCTTTTCTTGATTCTAATTTATTTACATAACTTTCAGCGATATATGCGACTACGCTTAAATCGATGTTAATCAAAGACGTAAAAAAACAAACAATAAAAGAAACCATTTAGAGCACTGAGAAGAATCAAAATATCTCTCGTGAAAACTGATTGTTTTTGAAAATTCTCTACATACACTTACGTATTTTAACTACTAACATTTTTTTAAAGTCCATTGAGTCTTATACAGTTGAGCTCGGTTAATACAAAATGTCAAAAATCTACGAATTTGTTCGTATTAACCGTTATTCGTAACAACCGTGAATGAGTGACACTGAGAAAAAACGAAGAAATACTTACCTATATTTCAAAAACATCCCTACAATTACATACATTGTAATCTTACTATTAGCACATTCAGAAAAAAATCACATATTTCTTATAAATGAATGTTTTTGGAGAATATTGAAAAGGAAAATGATAATCGACAATCGCGGAATAGGTTGTAATCCACGATGGAAGATGAACAGTTTCATCTCCAAGTGAATTGAAATGTTCACAGATAAACGAATGAATGGGCTTTATTTTCTATGTAAAATTTTTAATATTTTCTTCTCTTCACACAATGAGACTTCTACTACTTAACAAAATGACGAACAATTTCCGAAAAAGAAAATTACAGTAGCACGAACATTTTAAGTAAAGAGGTCAGAAATTTTTGTTCGACTTAGCCAAAATTTTAAATTTAACGTACGTATTATACGAGAAATTTTTAATGTAATTAGATAGCAAACGAAACTTGACGAACAAAATGATCATTTTAGCCGTGATTTCGTATTAAACGTGATCGTATTAAGAGAGTTCAACTGTACTTTTTCTTTTCTGAAAACTATTTAATTTGATTTGACATAGTAATCCCAAATGTCACAGTGGTTATTATTTTGCTATTTTGCTTATTTATTGATTTATTGCATAAAACTTATATTAATTTATGAGTGTAATATTAAAGTATGCGCTTTATTTTTTTTTTTAATTAAAACTTTCAAGATTTGCTGTTCGAGTTCGACTTTTTTTTTTTTTTTTTTTTTTTTTTTTTTTTTTGACTTTGTGACCAATATTTTTTTTTTTTAATTTCAAGCGTTATTATTTTTTTTATCCCAAGTATAGCATTTTTATAATATTTAAGTATGTATAATAGACACCGTTGCTATTTCCAAATTTCGAAACATTGATTTCCATTTTAAAGTCATTTTTTTCTAAATAAATAGTTTTCCTTTAGTTACACTTAGAATTGAATTAGAAAAGGAGTGAAAGGATAAATCTTAATTAAGCACTAGAAAATTAGATTTTTTTTTTTTTTTTTTTTATAAAAATGAAAAGGAAGAACAAATCATTACTTATAAAGTTGCCAATTAAATCAGTAAAATAGGAATGGGGCCGTTTCCAAAATTTTAAAAATATTTTTTTTCTGAAAGAACATGCTTAAAAACTTAGGATCTAACCATTTTCTAAGTAATTTGTTTAAGTTTAGTATTTTTAAAAAATTACTTAAATCGGTGCGCTTTCATTGTTTACATTTCTTGCCGATGACATCACAAATGATGAAATGCCATTCTGTGTTGCCATTTACTGAGCAAAATATTTAATTCGCATCTTTACTCACGTGTATTGGCAACGAAATGGTTGATAACAAGCGTAGAGCGCAATTTTAATTCGCTTCTTGATTATCATAACGTGGAAACGTGGTACAAAGATGCGCCAAAAAGCATCATTTCGCCATCAAGACCATGCCTTGTTTGCAAAATCGGACATTTTAAAAAATTAATTAAAAAATAACTGTTGGGAAAAATGAAAGAATTTTCTGGGTTCATGTTTTTTTTTTTTTTTTAATTCTTTCAATTTCAATGACTAAAAGTAGTACTTTTGACTGAAGGAAACAACCCAATCTCAAATCTTTTGTGAATTTATTGACAGAATTAATCGCATAAGTTTAAAATGACTTGATTAGACGAAACGTAGATTTTATCATTTATTTTCTTAAGTAAATAAGTTTCTCAAAATTTACGTTTCCTGTTGTTCTAGTTTCCTAGAAAGGAACATTTCCTTTCCTCAGAGCCAAAGCAACGTAAGTCACAGTCGCTACTTTACAAGAGAGATAGAAAACGTTTGTCTGACGTATGAAAATGATAGTACCGGAGCTTTTTTTTATATATAAATCGTAAAAATTACAGGAGTTTTTTTTTTTTTATTTATTATTTATAGAGTTTCGTTCACATGTCTCTATGGGGAATAGGATTTTACATACAACGCACTTATAAACAAAAAAAATCGGAAATTTTGGACTAATGCTAGTCCGGCTTTTAGTTACAGATTTTATGCAATCTAAATTGTAAAAATTGTAATGCAAAAAAAACAATAGTTCATCAAAATTTGGTTTACAGAATAAAAAGTGGATTTAATGCGTCATAAGTTATAGTTCCAATCAGAAAAATATTTCATCTTTATTATTTGTGCTAAAAATTTAAAAAATAATAACCGTAAAACTGTCAGCATTCTTTAATTTACAATTTCCACGTTCTTGTTTTTCAGAAAATTTCTTTACTTTTAAGGAGAAATTTTGAAAAGTGACAAAAAGTTAAAGCAAAAGTTATTGAAAACGAGAAGAAGTCCTAAGTTATACTGAATGGAAACAAATTTGAAACAAGAAAAAACTGAAATTATCAAGCACCTGAAGAAGTTGGAAAATTCACTTACCGTAAGACAGCAATATTTTGTACCTCTAGTCAATTGCAAACATTTTCCAAATCGAACTCAGAATGAAAGGTTCTTCCCTTTTTTAGCAGTTTATGCCTCAGTAATGAAGTTAATAGCGAAATCTTTTCAAGATCAAACTCAGTCAAATGAAGCGATTAGTTCCAAGATTATAAATGTTCTTTGATCACCGTGATGCAAACATTATGTCTTTTAATTTTCTTAAGCTCTAAAAATTGAGCAGAAAACACAATACGTGAATTTATTTTCGACAAGGATATTTTCTCAAAGAGGTTATGAGAATTTACACAAGCTCATACAAATAATTAACATTCTGTGGTATCGTATCATTGATTTCAATTCTAATAAAAACAAACCACCGGAACTAATTTATGAGTGTTAGTTTATGACTAAATGTTAAGGTCGGCATTGTAAATTTTGCGAACTATCCAAGCGAGACAAGCAGCTAGATTAAAAGATGATCTGTGTGCAGGAGCTGCAATGAATAAATGGGCTGTTTCACCGTGTTGCTTTTCTGGATGACTTTTCATCCAGAAACTCACACTTCTTTGGATTGAAAAAAGTGTTCCTTGTAACACCGAAACACGTGTCTGCAGTAATTTGCATTTTTTGTGCTTCAAAACGTTGGATAACCGATTTTTTTAATCAATGGGGTTGTTTCCAAAAACTTAAAAGTGTTTTTTCTGAAAAAGCATGCTTAGAAACACAGAATTTAACCATTTTTTAAATAATTTGACAGAGTTTAATATTTTTTAACAATTAATTTAATCTGTGTGCAGATTGATGTTCATTTTTTACGCTGCTGCACATGATCACAAATGATGAAACGCCAT
The DNA here is from genome assembly GCF_026930045.1 of Uloborus diversus. NCBI lineage: Eukaryota > Metazoa > Arthropoda > Arachnida > Araneae > Uloboridae > Uloborus > Uloborus diversus. Next base: position 231,587,029 of record NC_072731.1, on the reverse strand, counting down.
TCACTGATACCATTAGCGCACAGCGCAAATCATCATAACCTGGCAACGCGGTTGATAGCAAAGCGTAAACATTTAGCGTAGCAATGAAGTAGCACCTAACAGCACATTACTTGTGACGTCATAAAGACCACGCTTTATTTCCAAAATCCGACATTTAAAAAATAACTCTTGGAAAAATAAAAGTTTGTATTGCTTTATTTATTTATTTTATTTTATTTTTATTTTTTATTTTTTTTTTATATTTTTTTATTTATTTATTTATTTATTTTTTTTTTTTTGCTTATTCTATCAATTTCAGCGACTAAAAGTAGTACTTTTGACTGAAGGAAACAACCCCATTGAGGCAGTGAGAAGCAAAGGGATGTAAGTGAGCTTTTAAAAATTTTGAGTAAATTGCGTTTAAAGTAGAGGTAGGCAATGTCGTTCTTTTAATGTTCCGTTCATCAAAGGATCGTTCTTTCTTTTGATCCGTTCATTTAACTCGTTTATTTGAACGACTTCGTTCATTTAATAAAAGTTTCAGGTCGTAAAGAAAGTCCCAGGCTCTGCACGATATACTCACGTACATTCAAAATGTTTCATTAGATCAGTAATATTCTTTGAAGGAAAAACAATTAAAATCATCTAAAAGTAAGAAACTATGCCTATGAAAAATGATTTTAAAAAACTTAATTCAGGTTTAGATGTACAAAGCAATTATAGTTCATTTTGAAAGATATTTCTCAGTTGCTGGATGGTAAGATATGTTTTCCATTCCGAAAATCGCAGGTTCTATTTCAGCAAGATACAAAATTAAGGTATTAAATTTTACTGTATAAAAATAAATAAACTGCTAAATGAAATTTGCAAAATTTAACTTGCGTGAAATACTGCACTAGTTTTAAATTGAAATATCATATCGCCAAGTGCAGTATGGTCACGGGTGAAAATAAAACAAAATATAATTTTGAACGTGTACTTGGGGTTACACTTTAAAAAAGGAAAATCACAAAATAAATAAAAGAAAGAATTACCGAAAAAAATGAAACAGGTTATAACGCATTAAACACGAGGAAAAAGAAATGTTTATTAAAACTATGTACGTTAAATATACATAAACTTAACAAAAATATTCTAATCAGAAAACGTTTGCTTTTTAAATAAGAACTGGCGTAAATTGTCAAAACTGACCTTTTTTAACAACAAAACAAACATCTGTTAACCATGACATCTACCCAAACAAAAAAGAGGTGCGTTCCTTCAAATGTTTTTTCTAGCTACAGCTCTGTATACATACATATAGTATTACCAATAGAACGAAAAAAGTAACAACAAATATATTGGTAGTTCTACTGGATAATGTTATGGAAGACAAAATGATCACTAGAAATTAGAAAAGTTCATTGCAACCGTTAAGGAAAATTGCAACCGTTAAGGAACTTTTGTCCTCATTGCCCAGATGACATCCCACTGTCTCGTCAACACATCTTCAGCTGTCCAGCAATCCAGGCCAAATTTTTGAACATCGGCTTAGTAGATCCAGTGAATCTACTCTATACAGATAAGGCTGTTGAAGTTGCAAAGGCTGTCTACGACAGCTTCGGAGCCATATAAATGCACATTATCATAGACACGACATCATCATCAAGGAAAGTAATGAATATAGTAGCAGAAAGTAAAAAGGTTCGAAATGAGCATATTGTACTGCACTGAGAAAAAGGAAATTTGAGATTAATTGTTAGTTAAAAATTTGAAGATTAGTGTAATTCAAAAAAAAAGCGATTTTATCACAAGTGCATCCATAATGTTCCAAACTGCTCACCGTTCAAAAGAACGGTCGTTCACATTTAAGGTGAACGAACGGATCCCTTCATTCTAAAGATTCGTTCCTTTTGACCCGTACGTTCATGAACGACACATCCCTAGTTTAAAGTTAAGATCATAGGTAGGCTGTCATTGAAATTGTTTATTAAATTTCGCTGCATAGCAGTACCTACCAGAGTTACTAGTATCTTCAATGGTCCCATAATAGAGAAGAGGTTCTCCTAACCTTTGCAGTAGTTATCTTGAAATTTTTAGTTTTATAACTTACACCCCTTTATTTCTCTGTTTCAATTATTGCCTGTAATTATATCTACTTAATCTCGTATGAACGTAATTTTTGAACTAAAAACTACAATTAACTAGATTTAGCTATCAGATGCATTGTTCTTTCTTTTCTTGTCTAAATTTTTGCTTCCTATGTAAAAAGGAGGGTCAAAAGCTGCCATTAATTTTTCCATCACGTCAGAATTTTTTGAGAATCTCAACTGTCGAAAACCCGTCGAAAAACATAAATTACGAATTCAAAATAGAGTTAAATTGTTTTCTTCTTGCGATAAATTTTTCACAGATTTAAAATCTTATAATCTTGTCCGAGCTGAGTACATTTTACTACGCGTGTTTTTTAACCCCTTCTTGCCCGCTCTCGTCAAAATACCGATTATCCTTTCGTATTCTATTTCTCGCATCCGTGATATTTCCGGGCTAGAGTTTATTTTTAAATCCCAAAATCAAAAATGAAGGCAGATATCGTACTAACATCTTTATTTATATAATTTCCTTGAAGAAAAAAAATTGGCCCTTTGTGAGTTTTTAGGATTTTAATTCTTGATGAGTAGAAATTATTGAATCTAATGTCCTTGTTTTTCTTCGCAATAGTAGTCAGTCATTAGCTTGAAAAAAAAATAAATAAAAAAAAATAGCAAGCTTGGGAGCTATATTTTTTGAATGCTTGGTTTCGGAACTTGAGCATATCAACACATTCAAGCAAGATTTTTCAAGATTGGTGCAGTCAGAAGGGTTTAAAACACAAAATTTTAATACCTCAATTTTAGATCTTTGCCTATCATTTCAGATGAATTTAAAGGCAAAATTTTGTTTGTTGCATCCAACACTTTTAGAGTAAATGTGTTTGAAAAAGTTTACTTTATTGCTGTTTTTACATAATTAAATCATGTTTCTATTAGAGAGTAAATAGAAGCAGGAATAGATGCTTTCTCCATGCGTATGATGTAGAACGTAACTATGTATTAGAATATAAGAAACCATTGTGTACTGTACATAATGGTTCATTATATTCAAATATATCATAATTAAAAGTTCAAGTTTACTGTTCCGGAATAATGTGCAAATGTATGAACAAATTGTGCGAATGAATTGAGCATGTTCTTGATTTTTTTTTTTTTTTTTAAATATTATTTAGGGCCATACCGCGAAAAAGTCAACCCTTTGTGCCGCACGTGACGGTTCAGATATTTCAATAAAAAGTAATAATTTTCAACGGCAATGACGAAATTTTTTGCTTAAGAAATCTCACATAGGTTTGTAATTTATAAAGCAGCAAAAAAATGTTCATTATTAATATTTTAAAATATTATTTTTAATGAAATACAAAATGCCCGTTTTCCGTGGAGTGGCCCTTTAAAATATCCTAAAAATAATACATAAAAACATCTTTCCAATCATATTTGTTCGAAGCAAAGCCATTAGTTAGGTCAAGATTTAATGCAGCGTTCAAATTCCCCCGCAATGATTTACGTTAAGATTTTTTATGCATAATGTGAAACATGTATAAGTTTCAATTGAAAAGAAAATACTGGAATGAGGCATCTTTGTCTTTTTAAAAAATGTTTTTCTGGAATTGAGCTTGTTCTCAACAGTTATTAAAATGGCATGCAAGCATTTCCTTCGAATCATTACTTTACTTTAAAATATTTAATTTTGTATAGTAATTATTTAATTCCTTTGTTTTAGTTTCTCTTATTTTTTTTTAATGAAAGACATTTTTTAGGGGCATTATGAGTTTTTACAAAACTTAAACTCAGTACAACAGCCCATGGGGGCCAAGGTCTACAGCACCCATCTCAGTTTTCTTCACCGAGATGTATGGGGTGCACGGCAGATGTTTTGCTTAGGTGGTCAGTAGAACGTAAAATCGCTAGGGTTTAGTTCCCAAACTTGCTTAGTACTCATTATATCGATCCACTGAAGGAATTAAAGGCTGAATCGAACGTGTCCGACCCGGGAATCTAACTCGGTTCTGTGGTGTGGAAGCGCGAAGCGCTAAGCCACTGTAACTCATTATGCGTTTTTGCCATGGTTTAATTAATTAATTACTTTTTGATTTATATGTATTATTATTGTTTATATTTTAATTTATTTTATTAATAAAGTAGTTAATTTGTTAATTATGCTGAATTGAAATATAAGATAAGCAAGAAGTCCTCAAAATTTAACCTGAAACCATTTAAAGAGAAATGTATTGCCAAAAATTAAAATACAATATTTTTTTGTAAAATACTAGGGAGCTCCGACCCCTCCTCGTTGACAATCACCAACCCCCGAAGATGATTACTTCGCAATCTTATTTCATTCGCAAAGATTTAAATCGTCAATTAGCAAGAAACAGATTAAAAACGCATTACGAGTTCCCTTTGGAACAAAAAGCACCGGGTTTCAAAATAACTTGTTCTAACTTGCAGAGCTGTAAATGCTAAGGGGCTCCTGAGCATTGCAAAACTGCAGTTGTGTACGTTTGAAAAGTCGCTTTCATATTCGTGGTCTTTAGCAATATAATTTGTTCTTTAGCCCGGGGCTTGAATTGAGTTAAACCAATGATTTCCTTTTTTTTAAAAAAAAGGAAACTTAAACTAAAATTAACTGTTTTGATTAATTTTATTTTTTTCTTAGCTTTTATTTTTAGCGTGAACACTTTGTTTTACTTTTACATCGAGTCATTTTTGTGAAACTGCTCTATACCTCATGAAAACAGTTAGAAAACCAGATTGGATACTATGCCAAGAGCCTTCGTATAAGAAACCTTAGCATGCATTACCAACTTACCACTTGATGCTACATCTGCATTTCGATTGTTTTCCATTTTCTTAAAATAGTGCAAGACGTCTTTATAACTCCAACCGGTTGCTTCATGTGCAGCCAAGTCGTCATAGAGGTGCCGATTGCCACGAATATAAATCATGGCATTTAAAACGCTCGAGTCTCCTAAAGTTTTTCCTCTTGGGTATATCGTTTGCTAAAAAATAAATGCACATTACGTTTAACTTATTAATAGTATTTCTTTCTGATCTATGCAGCAATATCCTCAATAATATTGCATTTCATAAAATATTTTTGCTTTGATTTAGGTGCGAAACACTGACGAAGATACTTCAAAATAAATGGTTCCTCAAAACCAATCTACCAATATCCAATGAGGTTATATTCTTCACACAACACCTGAAACCTAATTCAAGGAATGGTTGTTTTAACCTGCGCAATGATTTCCTGAATTTATCTGATTTTATATATTTATATTATATTATTGATATTTATTTCCTGAATATCTTTTAGTTTGATTAAAGTGCTCTTACCCCTCCATAATGATGACTCTTCTTGTGTTCTTTTGAGAAGTTGTTACGTAATTCCAATCAATATTTGTAAGTAAAGCTGTCCGTGCCGTGGTGGGCCCGCCTCCAGCAAGAGGATATTTACGCAAGATACTTCTGATAACCGATTGGCAACGACAGATCTTGCAGATCCTGCTCCAACTAGAAATAATGCGAATGTCTAATTAAAATTAAAAAGGTTGACATAAAAGGAGCCCGAAAAAATTCCTCCTCGTTAAAAAGTAAATTATGGAAAATACTTACCAAAAACGTAGTCATATTCGGTTCTGATTGTTGTTGCCACTTTCGGGGAATGCTTTTGTCTTGCGAGCGAAATGGGCAACAGAGGTAGCAGAGTAGAGTTGTTGACAGTTGTTGACATCCGTTGAGGCGGATAATTCATTTTTGTTCCTGGAAACAATTTAAAACCTGTATTTGAACATATAAGCCAAAATATCATTTTTCAAAAGGGCTAAATGCCTTTGTATGATGTTTTCGAAAAATATTTTACGAAAATACTCCTTCAGTATGCGGGTATGAAGGAATAACTTTATCAAGACATATTTATTGAATAATTTTTAAATTCACAAAATAAATGGAATTAAAAGAAAAATATAATTTCCTCAGACAAACCCGTTTTTAATGTACCAAATTCAAAGTAACGGAAATCTTCCTATTGCGCTGCATAAAGCTTTTAACACAAAGAGCATTAGTAGAATAAATTGGAAAAATTTGTCGATTTAGGGGTTGAAAGATTTTTTTTCATTTTTTCAAATAAAAAAAGTCATCAATTATTTCCATCTTATGGTTGTTTAAAATTCCGTAAGACAAATTTTAAGTACAATCTAAGATCCAAAATTAAAAACTTGCAAAATACTTGTTTATTAGTTGGATGCTTCACTTGCCAAATTCATTAACAAGAAGTCGAGAAAAGTGATGAAGAAGATAGTGTTATCCAATAGGAGTGAATGGGACCTCGTGTTATATTTTCTGCCATCGCAGGATCAGAAATGTACTGAACCAAAAGTTTAATAGAAATTCACATTCTAAGCATTGATTAAGCACTATTAAAGCAGAAATGAATATTTTTTCAAAAAGGCAAAATTTTTAATCGATTTGGCAACTGAGCCATCCAGTTATAATTTGTTTCCGCAAAGTTTTTGAGGTAATTTTCATGCTTGAGAGTCCGACAAAACATTATAATATCAAAATGCTAGTGCTACATTTTTTTAAACTCACCAATTATTCAACTTTTTTTATTTTTCGTTAAAGAAAACATTTTAAAACATAGTGCACTTTTTATGTCTTTCTCTTTCTAAAGTATAATTTACTTTTAAGGGTAAATCATATTTAATGTCATAAATATTATAAGTTATTTAAAACAAAAATTTGTCAATAGATACTTAATCATATCTTCGGAAAATTTCAAGATTAATTTTTAGAAAGGTTATTGACGCCTGTTTATTCCACATATGTAACTGGCAGAAATTAGATACACTATTTAATTACTATTTTCCATTTACGTTCCTGGATGTTTTTTACAGTGTGCGTTTTCTTGCAAAACGAAAGTGGCGGGCAGTTTTGTTTTGTTTTTTTTTTGAGCAATCACGATTGTTTATTGCTATCATTTGACTGTTTTTGACGTGCTATCATTTTATTTTCCCACCGCCACCCTCCGCACCATCACCGTCGACCGGCTCCTCACGATGCTGCTCCTACAGCGCAAGCCGTCTCCAGGTTGCATCCATGTCCTACACACACGCGCATACATACACACGCCTACATACACACGCCTACATACAAACGCCTACACACACACACACACACACACACACACACACACACACACACACACAAACACGTACACACACATACACACGCACGCATACATATAGACACCTACACATATACACACAAAAAACATACACACACACATACACACAACTACCCACACATTCATGCCTGCACACAGACAAACACATATGCCTGTACACACATACACATACCCGCCCCGCACACACATTCATACACACAACTACCCACACACTTATGCCAGCACACAGGCACAAACACACATGCCTACACACACATACACATACCCCTACACACAAACACACATATCCCTCACACACAAACACACACGCCTACATACACACACTCGTGATTGCGAAAAATATAATTTGAATTCAAGATGTCAAAATTCAAATTAATTTTCCTTTTTTTTTCCTTGAGCAATCACGATTATTTATTGTTCTCACTTGACTGGACTTGATGTTGTGATTCCTTTTCCAGCTTGGACCAGGGGCCTCTGCAGCACCACCGCCCACCGGCGCGGCTCCTCTGGTTCTGAGCACTGTCCCCCATCGCCCCAGAATCCACTTCTGCTGGGCGGTGGCGTCCATGTCTACACACACATACTCATAGACATACACACTCACACACGCGTGCGCCTTTACACACATACACACACGCCTACGTGCACACACCTAAGCCTACACACACACATACACACACTTAACTATACACACGTAACGACCCGGGAGGAGGTATATGCTTGGGGGGAGCCATTTCTAGAAACAATAACTCAAATGAGTAGGGTCTTGTTGCAACTCGTGATTGTGAAAAACATAATTTGAATTTAAATTTTCGGAATTCAAATTAGAGTTTATTGGGGGAAGCGGTTAACAGGTCTTTTTTTGAGCAATCACGATTGCTTATTGTTCTCATTTGACCGTCTTTGATGTTCCGTGCCTTTTTCAACCACCACCGCCACCTGCAGGCGCGGCTCCGTCCTCCGGTAGCCGCTCCTGGTCGGTGGCGTCCATGTCCTACACACACGCACGCTCATACACATACGCACTCACACACATACACACACGCCAACGTGCGTACACACAGATTTACACACACACAAAAGCCTACACATACACAACTAATACACACGTCTCCGTTCAACAGGAAGGTAGAATTGGAGGGACAAGAGCCGTGTCTAGAAACAAGTGAGTAGAGTAATAACCAATGAGTAGGGTCCTGTCGCAACTCGTGATTGCGAAAAACATAATTTGAATTCAAAATTTAAGAATTCAAATTAATTTTTTTAATTTTTTTTCTTTTATTTTCTCCAGAAAGTGGAATCCCAAAAAGGCGACAATAACATTCTTCTTTCATAGAAAACAAAATCAGTTTATGCCATCATTTTACAGGTTCTTTTAAGTGCACAAACATGCAATGAGCTGACGTAATAAAATTAGTATTCAAATGAAAATGTATAAGAACTCTTCAGCAGAAACAAAAGATTTCTTAATTGAATACAAAATGGATACAAAGTTGCGCTTACGTTAAGGCAGAAACACTTCGGCATTCCATCGACTCGTAAGTCCTTCAAATTGCGACAAATATCTTCTAATCTTATGTCTCAGTTACAAAGGTAATGGCAAAATGCGTTTCAAGATCATATGTAGTCGTATGAAGCGATATGTTTTACGATAAGCTGTAAAAGTCATTCAAAATTCCTCATGGTCATTACGAATTTAAGTTTTCAGAATTAAATGCAAATTATTTCAAACCTGCGTAAATGTTTTGAGAAAGATAGCTGCTCGGTGATGCGCTTCAATCGTTTCAGTGTTTAAAAATGTAAAGAATGCTCCCATTGATTTTTATTTCCTTTTAAAAAAAAAGGAAGTATTGCATTCGCGAAAACATTTTCACCCAAAAATCGACCTTAATTTCCATTTTACTCACCCCCGAATGAATGTTGTTTTTTTTTTTTTTTTTTTTTTTTTTGCGACTCGACCACACGTGGATAGTGCTTAAGGACGTATAGATCCCCGAAATATCCATTACGACGATTCCCGAGTTAATTGAGTTAATTACAACGAGTTTTCTCGTGACGTCTGTATGTATGTGCGTATATGCGGACGTGCGTTTGTGCGCATGTACGTATGTATGTCTCATAACTCAAGAACGGTATGTCCTAGAAAGTCGAAATTCGGTACGTAGACTCCTAGTGGGGTCTAGTTGTGCACCTCCCCTTTTGGTTGCGTTCGGGTGTTTCTAAAGGAGTCTTTCCTCCTTTATAAACCCCCCTTTTTGAGGGGAAATCATTGTTAATTTCGATGTAAACTCAAGTGGTGTTATAATTTGGTAGACATTTGGCGATCTATCACCAGCACTTTGGACGCCAAGTTTTGTCGCTAACTTGGCGACAAATTTGGCGATTTTTATTTATTAATTTTTTTTAAATCTGGTTTCAATTTGCCTACTGTTGGTGATGTTTAGAGAGTAAACTATTGAATCACATTTAAAATGCCAATAATGGGGAAATGACATTAAATTGGAGTAAAAGGAAGTCATGTGATGTACACATCAGCTCGTTTTTAAATCTAATATCAATTTCGTGTATCTGGCATCAACACTGACTGTTTTTTAGCTCTTTAAAGTGCGTTAAGAAGTAAGGGGTTTAATAATTAGTTTATGGGAAATGTTTCCTATTGATAAAAGAATTATTCTTTAGTGGGTGATAAGCTCAGCTTTGTACGTGCTTTAAATGAAAATGTTAATTCGAAGAGAGGAGCAAATAATTATCAAAACGACGCAAACATTCCAAAGTCATTTTTTTTTCTACTGAGGCCAAAAACTAAAACAAACATAATTTAATTATTTTTTAGTGATATTCATGATATAAGTTTAAAATAAAATTTGCTAGTTTTCTCTAATGCTTTGCATGTCATTTTTGAAGCAAACCCTTGAAGTAACGGAAAAGGGAAGGTGCTTTTGTATTTATTTTCAAAGTTCTTATACAAGGTGTCCATAATTAAACAACTTTACATTAAAGTTATCTAGCAGCGAAGCATTTGCTCAGAAATTGACGAAATTTTGTGTACAACAACATGAAAGGATGGGAATTTTTATTAGTTTAAGCTAATAAAAAAAGAAGGCGAGATTGGATTGTATATAGAAACTTATTTCTTATCAGAGATTGGAATATAGTAGTACATCAATTCATTTCAAATATCCTTAACTTCAAACTTTTGAAAAGAAAAAAAAAGCGATTTGTGACCCAATAAAAAGTTTTATTATTTGCTAATATCCATTAATATTATAGTTGCTATCGGTGAACACATTGCAGTATAATTTTGTTCATCCAATTCGATTCTTGGCTTTCCACGCAAGTTTACCTTTTCTTTGCCGTTTTAGTAGATTGCTGGATATGAAATTCAAGCAGAAGAGAAACAAAATAACTATTTTAACTTAAAGATCATCATGGGGAAAAGCTATTACGAACTATAAATTATTCAGTTTAGCTCTCAATGCTCGTTTCAAAACCGATCAAAGAAATTCTTTGCTTTTGCGACTCATTTCAAACAAAATAGTTCAAAGTAGTGAAATTGTTACCCCTGTTTTTGGAGTAAACTTTTCTTCCAATACTTTTCTCTTAGTTGCGAATGTATCGGCACAGATATCAGACACACGAAGAACTATTGTATTTCAAGGGGTGAGTAAATGCTAATTAAATGCATGAAACAAAAAAAAAAGTTTGAAATTTACTCTAAAAGTCTGATGATTCCAAATATAAAGAGATTATCAATAAGCATTTCCTTTTTTAACAAGAGTAGGTGTAAATAGAGTAAAAACTCAAGCAGGGTGTAAAAAAATTCAACGCGTTTTTTTTTTATCGGATTGATATTGTTCTTTCAACTGTTATATCTTTTATTTTTAAAGAAAATGCTCCTAAAACTTCAGTAATTAATTATTTTACGTTTGTAAAAACAGTTATAACATATTGTTATACATGGTCCGACAAATCCCATGCTCCAGAACGTCTGGGTGACTAAAAAATTCCCTTTGCGACTAGGGTTTTTTTTTTTTTTTTTTCAGAACAAGAGGGGATGGGAGGATCTGTATTACAAATATAACTATTGATCTAGCGTGTGTTTTTTTTAATAACATTTTTGCTTTTAAAATACCGAATGAAATAATATTTTTCGAGCGAAGCATAATTTATGGTCTTGTAGAAATGTAGATCTCCCAATTTTCGGATTTTCTTATAAACAACATATTTTTAATGTATGACGTAAAACATAATGTAAACTAACGGAAAAAACATAAACCAGTGAATATTTTGAAAATAATTGCGTCGCCAGGCTTTGCACCCTCTACCTCGAAAATAAAAGTTACGTCAAGGGACACGTGTTCAACAATCAAGCATGAACAAAAAACAAAATCAGTGAACTTTGCGGCAGATTGCGGGAAAATGACCAAAAAGTAAAGATTTTTAAAGCCCTCAATTAGAGGAAAAGCCTTTAAAACCAAAACCAGAGTTTTACTTATTCATACTTGAAAAAAAAATGGCAACAGATCTTTCGTCTCAATGATTTTCTTCACGCTATAAAATTCAATAAAAGCATTGTTACGGAAAGTTGAGATGAAGCACTGAATAATAATTTGAATGGAGGAAAGTCTTCGAAAAATAGGGATGTTATGTTGAAATCTAAGTGTCATAATTAATATATATATATTAGTTTTTAATTGATATCTCCTCTAATTATTATCGGAGGATTATGCTAAATAGCCAAATCCATCGATACCCGGCTCGATGATCTGGTCACTGCCGTTCGGAAGAAGTAACTTGGAGATACATACATAGATACATACCCTCAGTTTTTAATAATATAAGATTTAATTTCGATTCGAAAGATTTAACAATTTCTCTTTTGGTTAGTTCTTAAAATCGTCGATTTGTAAAAAACCAGAATTTTGCCTATCTGTATGTAGCTGCAGTAGCAAAGTCGTTAGTATAGTGAAATTGTGAATCGGTAAAATATTTTTCCAGTTTGCTGCTCCACTTACATTCAATATTTGAACTATGCTCTTAAACATTTCATTGATTCTAATCAAAAAACAAATAGCTCTAAAGATCAATCCATATTATAATAACAAGTCATTTTCTAAATTTGACACTCAGATTGTTATGTCCTATGTTCTATCAAAATCATTTTTTAATTAAAATTAAAAAGTTTTGGTAATAAGCGTTTTAAATGTTAATTGAGGTCTGAAGATATTCTTTGCACTATTTAATTATTTAATATGGCACGGTTTGATTTAAAATGTTTAATACAAGTTGTCATGTTTACGTGGAGCAAAATGAAATAGCTTCTGTCGTTTATCAATTCATTCATTTATTACATCATTTATTACATATTCATTCTACTTAATTCACTCATCTATTGTTGTTCATTTCTTCATTTGTTCATTCCTTTATTTTCTTATTCCTTGATCGTTTTATTCACTTTTCACCGATTTATTTACTATTTTGTTTCTCTGAAAGATAAATAAATTAATTTACCTAATTATTCGTTTACTGTTTCATAATTTATTCATTTATTAATTCTTTATTTATTCATTCATTCGTTTATTTATTTATTCATTTGATGAAATTTTGTTTTTATTACCAGAAAGAAAAATTTCATAGGAAAACAATTTATGTCTCATCTTTTTTTAATGTTTAAATTTACTGCTAAACATGAAAAACGATGTTTTTATGCAAGTTTTATTGTAAAACAGATTGTTCTTATAAATTGTAGTTTGCGAAAGAAATTTCCAATTTGTTCAATTTTAAAAAGATAAGTCATCTTAACTACTTTGTAAAACGTTAGTCCACATCCCCCTTCCCCCCTAACGAAATCTTTCAAGGCATTCGAAACTGAACAAGAAAGTTAGTTTGAAGTGTGACATGGAATTTTTCAAAACAATATTTGAAATTTCAGAAAAAATTATTTTTCGCTTTTGAATTTTAGCCCTCTTTTTTAAAGTTTTCTGTAATTGATTATTTTTTAATTCAATTAAGTTGTTAATTGCAAATCGTGTGTTGACCAGCCATGTCGCACCGAAATTTTCTCCAATGGTCTAGTTTCAAAAACTTATAATTTGTCGTGTGTGGCACCAAAACATATTTTCCTGACGCCAAAACAACTTTCGTCTTACGCTGCCCCCTAGTCGTCCTTCCCTCTAAACCACTAAAACAAACTTATTATTGCACTTGAAAAGTATGGAGTATCATTTTCAAAAGGTTGGAAGGAAATATCAACGCATCGGGAATAACTTATCTTTTTTACTTCTTTTTACAAAAAAGGAAGTATTGTATTCGCGAAACATTTTCACTCAAATATCGACCTTAATTTCCATTTTTCTCACCCCCGAATAAATGTTGAGTTTTATTTCCGACCATACCACACATGCATATATACCTAAGAACGGATAGACGCCCGAAATATCCATTTCGACGATTCCCGAATAAATTACAACGAGTTTTCTCGTGACGTCTGTATGTACGCATGTATGTATGTGCGTATGTGTGTATGTGCGTATGTATGTCGCCTAACTTAAGAACGGTATGTCTTAGAAAGTTGAAATTTGGTACGTAGACTCCAAGTGGGGTCTAGTTGTGCACCTCCCCTTTTGGCTGCATTCGGATGCTTCTAAAGGGTTTTTTTGCACCTTTTTATGGGGAAATCATTGTTAATTTCGATGCAAACTCAAGTGGTGTTATAATTTGGCAGTCACTTGGCGATATATCGCCAGGCTTTTGGTCGCTAAGTTTTGTCGCCCACTTCGCGACAAATTTTGCGGTTTTTTTTTTTTTTTTTTTTTTAAATCTGGTTTCAATTTGGCCTCTGTTGGTGATATTTAGAGAGTTAACTATTGAATCACATTAAAATTGCCAATAATGTGGAAATAACATTAAATGGGTGTAAAAGGAAGTCATGTGATGCACATATCAACTCGTTTATTTCATACTAGAAAAAAAGATAAACAATAAAAATAAATACACACAGACTTTCAGCTTTATTATTAGTAAAGATATATATTTCTTTTTTGTTTTACTTTCACAATTTCAAGCAGACCTCGTGAATTTTAGCGGGTAAAAAATCAAAATTTGGAGTAGAAGAAGAAATTTCTGTTTGAGAAACTTGTTATTTAAAGTGCGCTCCAATAACAAGTGTAGATATATTAAACGGAGTTGCTCAGAGTTCAAGAAATTACTTTCGAACAAATAGATTTTCTTTCGATTTCTAGAGTATCAAAAGCTCATTGATAGCAATGCAGTTTTAGCTTTATAACGCTGTAGTTGCAGGAATTATAATGAAGTATCGACCTAACTTATTTCAAGTTTGGCACAAGTTCTTGAGGTCCTTCCCTTTGGTCAGTAATCACATAATGCTCAAGAAACGTTCTTATCCCATGTAAGCATTTGTCCCAATTTAACTTACGTCCTGAGGGAGGAGGTTTAACTTCTAATTAAATAATAAACAGTTAGGACTGGATAAGTCAGCGCTATACTAAAACACATTCTGATGGGACTAAAATATGCCACATCCAGTTGTGACACTTGATAGCGGATGACTGTTTACGATAAACACGAAGGAAAAGTATTTTTTAAAATTGAATAGCGCTGTACGATATCGAATTTTTTTGTTTGCCATCGAAATGCTACTTGCTGTGAAAGAAAGACAATCACCTAGCTAATATTCAAACACTCTGAATAAAATTTAAACTTTTTATCGTAAACTTGTATCCTGAAAGTACAATTACATTTTAATTTCAACATGTGAGCCCGATATTTGAATTTTCGTTTTCTTTCTTCTTCCCCAGGAGGACGGAATTACATTATGGAAAACTTAACTCGTTTACCTGACGATTTCAACAGTACCATATCGGGAGAATATCAAAGAATATTGTCCATGAGAATACTGGGCTCTTCTGTCGCTCTTTTGATAGGGATGACAAGCACTTTGGGCAACCTGGCCGTGGTTCTAATTTCTACCTGGGACGAGACATTGCGGACCCAGCCCAGCAATCTACTCCTGATATACCTAGCGATGACCGATGCAGTGACGGGACTTTTTGCCACCATTCCTTCTGCCGTTTCCGTAGCCTACGATTACTGGCCATTCGGAGACATTCTCTGCAAATTCCACAATGGACTGTACTACGCAAGCACTTGTTCTTCTTCGTTCAATATCTTAATTATCAGCATTGACAGAGCTATTGCTGTGATGATGCCACTGCAGTATCCTAACATAATGAACACTAAAAGGATTCTGTCACTGTGTCTTGTGCTTTTGTGTCTGGGCACTTCTCTACTCATAGCTCCCTTAATTTTTGATTGGTCTCACTACAGATATCCGGAATCAGCTTGTGCTTATGACTTATCAATTCCTGAGGCCCGTTTAACGATATTACCGGCACTATTTACCTGCTTCTATCTTCCTACCGTGAGCGTTGCCATCTGCAATTCGATGATCGTTTTTGCAGCTCTGAAGCAAAAGAAGCGAAAGCTGTTCATCGTTAGAAGACAATCGATGGCACTTCAGAACCATTCCAACGGTTCAAACGTGAACAAAACGATCTTAAGTATCATTGCAGTGGCTGTAGCATACATCACTTTGCAGCTTCCGTTTACAGCTGCAATTACCATTCACGCTTTGATTGATTTGGAAATTTCTTGGAGATTTTTTTACTCCTTTTCAATACTATTCTATCTATCCTCCGTTGTTAATCCTTTTATTTATGGATTTCTCAGAAAAGATTACAGAAATGCTTATAAAAAGATTACAAGAGTTTTTATCCGCAAAATTCTAGGGCAGAACTGAAGCACTGAAGTGTCTGGGATTTCTTACATCACAAAATACAGAGATCTTTATTTATGTAGCGCTAACATAATAAAATTTAGTTGTTTATAGGGGTTTATATAATTATATAATAAAATTTAGTTGTATATAGGTTTATATAATAAAATTTAGTTGTTTATCCAGGGTACTAAGAAAGAAAATTTTAGCAGAATATTTGCATCAATGGCGAGAAATCCTGTTAAAGTAGGGGAACGTAGGACAAAGTTAGCTAGTGAAATATTTACTTTGCTTATAGTTCCATTAATCTGGTAATATTTTAATTGTATAGTAACATATGTATTCAATTCCATTCAGGAAAAAAAAGCCGCCGAAAACTAAAGAATATGACAATATTGGCTATTTTCAAAAAATGATACTTATAATGTAATATATTTGTTAAAAATAAAAAATTATTTTTGTTAGTATTTAATGATAAAGTTTTTATTATTAACATTTTAAGCAGAAATTTCTAATATTTGATTATGTATTTATTTAGTCAATATTAAGCTGATTTGTATTTTAAATATTTTGTACAATTAATCAATCGCATGCGGGGCAAATTGAAATAGATTATTTCGTTTATTTCTCTCAATCATTTACTAAATCACGTACAAGTATTCATTAATTCAGAAATTCATTTCCTTTTCTTCATTTAGTAATTTACTTATATTTATTCCTTCATTCACTTATTTTCCTATTAATTCACTCGCTTACTTACTCATTTATTTTTCTTCGCGTATTAATTAATTAATTAATTAATTAAATTATTCGTTTATTGTTTCATTATCTCATCATTTATTTATTAAACCTTTTTTTTTTACTGATTCATTTGATCAAAAAAAATTTTTTATAATGGAATAGAAAATATTTCGTTAGAAAAATATTTCATTTTTCACTTTGCCCCATGAAATAAAAAAAAAGTGAACATTTTCCACTGCTTTTTGAAGGCACAAATTTACTACATAAAGTAAAAATATTTTGTTTCAATGCAAGTTTTATTTTTAAATACAGTGTTCCTTCTTTATGTACTGTAATTTTCAAAACAAATTTCCAATTTCTTAATTTTGAAAAAGCTCAGTCATCTTTAACTATTTAATGGACGTAATTAATAAAACCAAGGGAAAAAAGATATCCCGGGTATTTTGTACCGACATATTTGGCAATAAAAGGTATCTATCATATATTTCAGTGTGTTTGCGTTCTTCATATTTGTTAGATTATTTTGTACTGAATATTTCTCGCATGTAACCCCCCCCCCCCCCAGGTGTTACTTTTAACTGCATTTTCATCGCCTAAAACGCGACTATGAAACTTTGCTTGTTGTTGCTATTGTCGTGTACCAGGGCTGTCCAACCGGCGGCCCGCGGTCCCACCAAAACATATTGTGCGGCCCGGCAAATTCTTATTCAGCATATTTCTTTTTTCGATATTTTATGGTGTTAAGAAACATTCGAGACTACCATTCTTGTTCTAGCCGGGGTCCCCGAAATTTTCTCTTGATCGCTCTTTTGCTCATTTCATTGTACTGAGAGAAAAAGGTACAGGACATCTACAAGTCAAGGTCAAGCAGTCCTGCACTCTGGTGTTCAAATGAATTCCTAGAAATAGTATTGCCTCGCGTTGGCGGGGGGAGACAGACAGGGAGGGAAGAGGAGAAACATTTCAGATAAGCAAAACCTGCCTGCAATTGGTTAAAAATAAAGACCCCCCTCACTGACTCTACGGCCTTTGTTGATTTCGAAAAATTGAGAGCTTGCTCTCGTCAACTCTCCGCCCTTTTCCGTTGATGATATCGATGTTGACATTCCTGCCCTTCTAAAGAAGGTGGATCGACCTTAGTTTTCCCCTTAAAATGTAAGCAAATTGTTTTATAATCCATCTGTTTCATTGTTTCATAATTAATAATTTAACTATTAAATGTTATTGTGCAAGAGGTACGAGGTTATTGTTCAACTTTTTCAAACTGCGGCCCGCCAGGTGATCAGTGACCGGAATTCTGGCCCGTGGGCTCCTTGCAGTTGGACAGCCCTGCCGTTTATCGCTTAGTAGATAAAGCTTGATTCGTGTGGAAGGCTTCTGGTAGACTGCTCGGACTGAGGCCCTCGAGCGGAGAGGAGTCAGATTTTGGGTTCCATGCCTAGATGACAGCACCTCCTCCACAACATAGGCACAGTTCTAGAGGGGGAAACCGTAAATTTCCAAGAACTATGCACGAGGGTGATGCGAAATAATTTTTATTTTCAAAACGCTTAAAACTTTCGATTGGTCAAAACGTAAAAAAATGAATAAATAAATAAATAAATTTAAAAATAAATAAATAAATGAAATCAGATTTTTTTTTTTGAAAAGTAATTGAACTCTATATCTACAAATTATCTTTAGAATTTAGACATCTAACAATATTTTTAAAAAATGAAAGTTTACATTTTTTGTAAATTTTTAAAACTCATCTGCTTTAACTTTTACTGCGTCGTGTTGGCATAAAAATAGTTCTGGACGATATGGAAGTATATATTCCCGATTAATGAGTGGATCAACTAGGCCCAAGCCCAAGTTTCCCCGACGTTAGGGCCCCCAAATTAAATTCGGTTCGCAGTTTGCTAAAAATATTAATCGGATTATTTTTGAAAACTCTTATTTTGTATTTTTTATTTTTAAACGATATTTCAGGAGCAAAACATTAAAAAAAAAAAAAAAAACATATTTTTTTTTGTTTTGTTTTGATAGTAAAATTTTGTTATTTTACTATATGACATGTAGGGGAGGGTGGCCCAAAGCAGGTAGGTCGCCCAAAGCGTGTAGGCATTTATTTGCTGCAGCATTGTGTGCATGCTGCGATGTATGCGTATGCCGTGTTTAGCCGAACATCCCCGAGTTTCAATCAGTCACAGAGAAGCAGCAATGAAGCGGCATGGCGTAACCAGGCTTAAAATAAGAAGAATGATACATGTCTAAAGAAACTGAAGGTATGTAACTTGTGATTAGTCGAAGACCACTTTATTTATTTTTTTTTAATGTCAATAATATTACGTTATTCTGACACCATCAACCTACAAACTACGATCGTCACTTTGTTTGTTTCTTTTTTAAATTTCAGATTGTAATTATTAAAACAAAAAAAGTGCTTTCGGGCAAAACGGGTATAAGATTTAATCTTATATTTATTTATAATTTCTTGACACATGTGCTGACGATTTTCTGTTTCAACAGGATAAGTATAGGTAACATTAAAAAGTTATTTTCCATGATAGCAATTAGTTAGACTATCAATTTAATCAGTTATTTCTTTATGTTTTATAAACAAATGTGCTGACTAGACGTTCAATTTAAATTGGATAAGTACAACTTTTTTATACCTTTTTTATATTGGCATTCAGCAAATCAATTAATTTATTGATTTATAACTTCATATTTGATTGGTAAACTTACCAATCACAATTAGTTAAGTTTACCCGCTTTAAACCAAACGGCTTACACGCTTTAGGCTCCCTGGTAGGACAAAGCAGGTTTTTCAAGTTTTTTGTTAATGTTTTATAATAAATAAATATCGGGTTTGAGAAATAATGCGAAAATCAATTTTTTTTTTTTTTTTTAAGTTCAAGAACCCTGCTAGGAGGAAATAAAACCGAAATTGTTGCGATAAAAATCCAAAAACTACAACTTTCGAGTGTTCTTCGTTAACCTACCCGTTTTGGGCCACCCTCCCCTATGGATTACTTCATTTTTCATATTGCTATGATATTGTGTGGGATTCGATGGGTTCTGATCTTGACACTGTCACTCAACGAACGATTCGCATTAACACTCATAATGAAATTTTAATTAATACTAGAACCTATGTACAACAGCTATTTACATTTATGAAATCAAATATGAATTCTACATCTACAACTACGGCATTTTCACAGCGAACTATTCGGGCGGCCTTTTAGCGCGTCCGTCCATTCTCGTTTCCTTGGCTCTTTTTCCCGCCCGTCCCGCTGACTCGTGGGATATGTTATGTAGTAGATACTCGGTGGCGCCGGCTCTTCCAGCCATCTCAAGGTAGTCTGAGCGCCCCGGTCTGGGCTCCTACACTCGGCCGTGCTGACAGGCATTGCGCCCTCGCAATGGGCTTCCTACGACAGGGCCCATACGTCAGGATAATCTGAAAGAACAAAATAGAAAAAAAAAAAAAAACAAAATAAGAGAACAAAAAAAACAAGGTTTTTTTTTTGTTGTTGTTGCAAGAAACTTGAGTCTCTGATGATGCATCTCATGACAGATGCTCTCGTCTGATAGATTGGCCTATCTAATTTTCTTGGCTGTTTGGGTGACTTTTTTTTTTTTTTTTTTAAATCCTCCATGTCGAGATAACATGCTTCCTCATCTTTTCTGTAAGACGATAATCTCCTTTATCTTCAGTGTCATGGTGACACTCTTTTTTCCCTCTTCAGTGTCGTGTTGACACTCTTTTTTTCTTCAGTGTCGTGGTAACACTCGTTTCTCTTCTTCAGTGTCCAGATGACACTCTTTTTCCTCTTCAGTGTCGTGGTGACACTCTTTTTTATTCTTCAGTGTCGAGATGACACTCTTTTTTTTCTTCAGTGTCCTGGTGACACACTTTTTTCTTCTTCAGTGTCGAGATGACACTCTTTGTTCCTCTTCAGTGTCGTGGTGACACTCTTTTCTCTTCTTATAAGGTCAGTCGCACAGGGAAGGAAAGAAAAAAAAATTGTAAACTTAAAAATCTTCTTTCAATTTGTGGTTCTTCAATTCAGATTGAGCTAGATTTCTTCCGTCCAAGCTTTCATGTATTCAGCACATGAGCTTGTATACATTGGACCGTCAGTGAAACCAATTTTTTGAACATCGTACGTGTCGTTTTTCTTCACTTTAATAATCTTGTAAGGTCCTAGAAATTTTGCTTTTAGTTTCAAACCGGGACCTTGCTGTGTACGTTTAATGGCGACTATGTCGTCAAGCTTGAATTTTTTAGCACTTTTTCGTCTTAAATTATAAGTATGACAATTTTCATTTTGAACTTTTAAGATTTGCTTCTTCGCTTCTTTTCTTAGGTCGTCGCGACTGTTAACAAAATCAATCTGTGATTCGGAATTTAAAAGTTCAGAAATTTTGACATCACTTTTGTGCTTCATTTTAGTTCCAAATAGTAACTCGAAAGGGGTTGTGTTTATGCTTCTTTGAAAAGTAGAATTTATAACTTGCTGAACAGGGTTGACATGTAAATACCATTTGGCAGGATTTTCAATTGATAGTTTGGATAAGACAGAAATTATAACGGAGTTCAGACGTTCAACTTGTCCATTGGCTCTTGGTAAGCCTGTGGTATTGAAAATGTGGTTGATATTTTCTTGATCGCAATAGTTCTTAAAGTCTTTTGAAGTGAAAGCCGGGCCTTTGTCAGATATTATTTGAGAAGGGCTTCCAAAAGTAAACTTTTGTAATTCTAATTTTGCAATTACCTCCGCTGCATCAGTAGATTTTGTTGGATACAACCAAACAAATTTTGTGAAGGCATCTATGACAACGAAAATATGTTTGTAGTTTTTGTGTGTACTTTCTAACGGGCCAAGGTGATCGATATGGTAAGTGTGCAGAGGAGAGTCCTCTTTTTCTATCGGATGCAATAATCCCTCTTGTTTGCCACGTTTACGGTTACTTAATATGCACGGAATACAATTCAATATGCATTTTTCTATTTTTTCCTTAATTTTATCAATGTAAAATTCATTTTTTAAGTTTTCTTTAGTGCGTTTTACCGAGAAGTGTCCCTTTTCATGAGCGGTTTTAATTAAACTCATTTGCATTTCTTCTGGTACTACGATTAAATCATTACCATTGATATATTTATAAAGAATATTATTTTTCACTAAATAATCATCGTACGGTTTCGACTTTAAAACTTCTTTAATTGTTCTGATATGTTCATCAGTTTCTTGAGCTTGGATTATTTTCAGAGTTACAGTATCTTGTGTAATCATGCAAATAGGGTTTCTGCTTAAACTGTCAACGTGATGCATTCTTGTACCTTTTCTGTGTTCAATTTCGTAGTCGAAATCGGATAGCATTAAAGCCCATCTAGCGATTTTCGCGCTAATTTCTTTTTTCTCCATAGTCATTTTAAATGCGTTGCAATCGGTTATGATTTTAAATGGAATGCCCAAAACATAAATCCTAAATTTTGTCAATGCTTCGATGACAGCTAAAACTTCTAGTTCATAACTTGAGTAATTGCGTTCGGTATCTGTTGTTTTCTTACTCATAAAATACACTGGGTGTAACTGATTATCTACTATTGATTTTTGCATTAAAACAGCACCGTAGCCATCTATACAAGCATCGCAATGAATTTCAGTTTCACTTTTTGGGTTGTAAATAGACAGAACAGGTTCAGAAGATAAAATTCTTTTAAGTTCATTAAAAGAATTTCGTTCATTAATGTCAAATTTGAACGCAGTTTCTTTTTTGAGTAAATCGCTCAATGGTTTAGCAATTATGCTATAATGTCGAATAAATTTTCTGAAATATCCAGTCAAGCCTAGAAAACTTAAAACATTTTTAGTGCATTTTGGCTCTGGAAAATTCATTACAGCTTTAGTTTTAAGCGTTGAAGGACGCAACACACCATTAGCAATCCTATACCCTAAGAATTCGATTTCTCTCTTCAAAAAATTACATTTTTTGATATTTAACTCTAGACCATATTCTGACGCGGTTTTCAGAACAAGTTTCAATTTTTCTATACCTTCAGCTTCAGTTTTGGAAGGAATTATGAGATCATCCATATATATTATAACGATATCATCTTTTAATAATTGACGAAAGACATTATAAACATATTTAGAAAAGACGCTGGGACAATTTGTGAGACCAAATGGGCATTTTAAAAATTCGTATTGCCCTTCATGAGTTACAAAAGATGTGTATTTCCTAGAACTTTCTTCTACATCTACATGGAAGAAACCGTTTTTAAGATCTAACGTTGTGAATACCTTTGCGGAATGTAATTTGTCGATTACATCATCTATTACGGGCAACGGAAAATGTTCTCGTACTGTTTTCTTATTTAGGCGTCTGTAGTCGACACAAAGTCTAGACGTGTTATCTTTTTTTTTCACCAGAACTACAGCAGAAGAAAAGTCCGAACAGCTCTCGCGAATGATTCCCTTTGCTAACCATTCTTCGACTTGTGCTTCCACGACCTTTTTTTCAACGGGTGGTAGCCGTCGAGGGGAAGAGAAAATCGGGGTTTCATCAGTTAAATTAATTTTCATTTTTACATCGATGGATTTAGTTTTGTTGGGAACATACGTCTTTATTAAGGACAGTAATTCAAAACGCAATTTTTCTTCGGTCAAGTGACTTAAATCAATTTCGGAATCATCCAAAACATTAACCATATTAATCAAAAAATTTTCGGGTTCACTCTTCAGCTCTGAAAATGATACTTCATTTGGTGAAATGTTTAGAACTCCCTGCTGGATAACATCAATGCCGATAATTAAGTCAAAGCAAATGGAATTGTCTTCTATGACAAAAATATCTGTGGTACATCTGAAATTGTCAATTTCAATGTCCGCTTTAAAATATCCTAATGGTTTGATAGACATTTTTCCCAAACCGGTCAAAGATATGCTTGTTTGGTCTAATTTTACAAATTTTTTTATTTTTTCATACTGGCTTCTTTTCAAAAGTGTTTTTTGACTACCTGTGTCCACTAATGAAATTAAATTAAGAGAACAAAGTTTAGCATTTTTCAAGAGTAAGTTCTGAGAATTAATTGTGTTTACAACCGATTGTCCGTTTGTAGCAATTGTTTCCTTAGGTTTCGCACAATTAAGTGATTTGTGCCCTAATTCACCGCAACGAAAACAACGTATTCCTTTTTGTTTATGATAACAGTCTGTACTTATGTGATTATTTTTCCCACAAAAAAAACATCGTTTTTCTGGCGATTTTGGTCTCTGAGGGTAACTTTGGTTATGTTGATTAATTTTATGCATCGGTTTATTTGTTTTGTAGTTTGTGGAAGATGAATTGGGTTTTGTTCGGGGTGGCCGTATATTTTCATATGCATCAAGTTTTTCTGCAAGTTTGAGGGGATTCGTCAAATTTTCCCACTCATCAAGAAAATGTTCTTTACAATCTGGGGGGCATTTTTTCTTAATCTCATCTGAGATTATGAGTTCCTGTAAACCTTTGAAATCGTTTATTTGTAATTCATCTAACCAGCCTTCAAAGTAGTTTCTGATTTCAAAATAAAAATCTTTCCACGTACTGTTATCCCGTTTTTGATGTTTTCTGAAAAGAGTTCGAAATTTGTCGGCAGTTAATTTGAATCTTTGCAATAAAATGTTCCGAATATGTGAATAATTTTTAAACAGGTCTTCCGGTTCTCGAGCAATTAATTTTGCTATATCGGTTGGAAGTACTCCGATTAAATGTGAGACCCACAAATTTTCTGGAACATTGAAAAGCTTCATTTGTCTCTCCACAATTGTTAAAAATAATGACATATCGTCTTTTTCAGGGTTGAATAATGGTAAGACATTTTTAAAATCAATCCGCATCCGGTCAAAGTCTATGGGATTGTGTGTTACAACATCCCTAGGGCGGTTTTGTGACTCTAATTTTAGTTTTTCTAGTTCGATTGCACGTTCGTCAGCAAGACGACGCGTTTCCCTATCGATGCGTTCATTTTCTAATTGTTTTTCCACTTTTTCCGCTTCTTCCATTTCTTTCCGTTCGTCAATAATTGTGTTTAAAGTGTTCTTTACAAAATCCAGGTCATCAGTAAATAATTTACATTTAGTAATTTTGTCCCGTAAATCAATTATTTTGTCATCGGCATTTACGTCGACGCGTAGTTCTCTGGCTAAAGTTTGCAGATCAGCCTTTTTACCCTTGGACAAGAAAGACATGGCTTTTGTTTTCGCTTTTGAAATTTTTCGTTAACTAAGAACAATGTGAATTATCTTTGCGATAAAATGAAAAAAAAAAATATATGATTTCCGGGATGTTTTTGTTCAATGTTGAACACATATCATACATTCTATAAGTAAAATATTTCAAAACCAAAATCTTCAGTAACAAAATGTAAACAATTTTTTTTTTAAATCTTCAACACTGATATTGGACATATCTAATATCTTCTCTAAACAAAATACTTCAATTTTAACGACATCAAAACGAAATGTACTTTTCTTTAAAAGTTCAATGTTGAACCACACATCATAAATATTCTATCAATAAAATATTTCAAAACCAAAAGCTTCGGTTACGTAATGCAAGTAAAATGCTTTATCTTCAATACTATATTGAACATATCTCATATTTTCTACGAATAAAATTTTCAATTTTAACTAAAATGACATCAAAATTGCAAAATGTACTTATCTTCTTTCCTTTTTATCCCACTTCTGACACCATTGTGGGATTCGATGGGTTCTGATCTTGACACTGTCACTCAACGAACGATTCGCATTAACACTCATAATGAAATTTTAATTAATACTAGAACCTATGTACAACAGCTATTTACATTTATGAAATCAAATATGAATTCTACATCTACAACTACGGCATTTTCACAGCGAACTATTCGGGCGGCCTTTTAGCGCGTCCGTCCATTCTCGTTTCCTTGGCTCTTTTTCCCGCCCGTCCCGCTGACTCGTGGGATATGTTATGTAGTAGATACTCGGTGGCGCCGGCTCTTCCAGCCATCTCAAGGTAGTCTGAGCGCCCCGGTCTGGGCTCCTACAATTGCAAGAAAAAAAAAATTGCGAAATGATATTGATTTTTTTTTAAATTTTTTATGTCATATACTGAAAATACCGGAATTTTGAATAACCGGATCAGGAAACAATTTGTCATCATTTATCCTAAAAAAAAAAAAAAAACTGCTTAAAATATCCCAATAGTGCATTGTGGTAGTAATGGTTTCGGGTGTAAAAATAGGAGAAACGGGAGAGATGACACGAGCTCTAGAACCAGTGGCGTAGCTAGGGTGGGGCGGAATGAGCGGTCCGCCCCCGGCAGCATATTTTTAGGGGCAGCGATTCAGCAACTTTCTTGCGGGAAAAAATCTAAATAAGGGAATCATACTTTAAATTTATTACTGGAAGCAAAGGAAAAAAAAAAAACTTCTCGAAATGTAAGGTTTTGTTGTGACTACAATTGCGTTTTGCAGTGTTCAAAGTTGAAATATTTCCGTAGTGAGCCCCTGAACCTTCCTCATTCCCTTAACGTCCACTAAGACCGACTTAAATTGCAGTTATTGAAACCCAGTAATAATTAACAAAGCTCTGCGCATGCGCGTCGAAAGAAGCAGGTTGAACACTTTTTTGTCGTACTTTTTCCAGCTTACTCCAGCCGCAAAACATCCCTTAAGAGGCATAGCTTTGAATCTTCTTTAATCGGATAATTCTTCAGATCGAGCAACATGCTTGAATATGTTTCCTTTCTTTTTTTGAGCAATCACATTGCTTATGGTTCTCACTTGACTGTTTTGATGTTCCTATGATTTTATTTTCCCCCCTCCTCCCTCTGCAGCACCACCGTCGACCGGCCTCCCGATGCTGCTCCTCTAGCGAAAACCGTCTCTAGGTTACGTCCATATCCTACACACACACGCATACATACACACGCCTACACACGCACACGCACACATACGCACCTACACACACGCGCACACATACACACATACACACACACTCATGCTTGGACACTAACACACGAGCCTACATACACACACACTCGTGATTGCGAAAAACATAACACGCATACATACACATACCTATACACACACACACACATACCCACGCAACTCATGCCTGGACACAAACACACGAGCCTACATACATACACTCGTGATTGCGAAAAACATAATTTGAATTCAAAAAGTGAAAATTCAAATTAATTTTATTTTTTTTTCTTTTTAAAGTTCAATTAAAAGGCTTTTTTTCCCCTTGTTTTCCAAGATGTTATTATTTTCTCCTTCATTTTTAGTGCTGTCCACCAAAAATGTTGCAGCCCGCTTGAAATTAAATTTTCATATATTTTTCACATTCTCATTATTGGAAAACCATTATTAGGCAATCGGTAAGTCGGGTAGCTGTTTTCAAAATATTTAAATTCTTAAGGACATAAAATGGGTCAGTGATGGTCCTGAGTTTATGAGAGACGATCAAAGTTTTGGCCAGAAAAATATTAGATTAGTCAACATTTATTCACTTTCGCAGTTTTTTTTTTTTTTTTTTTTTGAGCAATCACGATTGCTTATTGCTTTCATTTGACTGTTTTTGGCGTGCTATCATTTTTCCCACCGGCGCGGCGCCACCCTCTGCCAGCACCACCCGTCGCGTCGGCCGGCCTCACGATGCTGCTCCTCTAGCGAAAACCGTCTCCAGGTTGCGTCCATATCCTACACACACACGCATACATACACACACCAACGCACACGCACACACAAACACATACACACACGCATGCATACAGACACCTACACATACACACAACTGCCCACACATTCATGCCTGCACACAGACACAAACACATATGCTTACACACACATACACATACCCCGCCCCAACGCACACAAACACTCATACACACAACTACCCACACACTCATGACTGCACACAGACACACATGCCTACACACATACCCCCCCCCCACACACACACACATACAAACACACACTCGTGATTGCGAAAAACATAATTTGAATTCAAGATGACAAAATTCAAATTATTTTTATTATTATTATTATTATTTTTTTTTTTTTTTTTGGAGAACATTGCGCATCAAATTTTCTCCCTCATTCATAGTAGTTATTAAAGTTTCCTAAAATGAAATGAACAAGTATCAAAACATTAAATAAAAGATCATTCTCTAATTTCTATTCGAAAAGTATATTTATTAAAGTATATTTTTTGTTGAATGTTACGCCGAACATGAACGAGAGTGAATCTGACGTCTTAGAAGAAAATAAAATAAAATGAAATAACGGATATTTTACGGATTCGATGACAATCATTTCAGAAAGAATTCTTTTTACATCCGAAAGAAAAGTTTGGAACCGGCTGATTGCCTACATCATCGCGAGTGCATGCACAGATACATTTGGTGCACATTAAACGAAATAAATAATAATAATTTAAAAAAAAAATAATTTGAATTTTGACTTCTTGAATTCCAATTATGTTTTTCGCAATCACGAGTGTGTGTGTGTGTACGTAGGCATGTGTGTTTATGTGTGTGAGGGAGTATGTGTGTTTGTGTAGGGGGTATGTGTATGTGTATGTAGGCATATGTGTTCGTGTCTGTGGGCAGGCATGAGTGTGATGAGTGTGTGGGTAGTTGTGTGTAGGTGTGTAAGTGTAGGTGTCTGTATGTATGTGTATGTGTCTGTATGTATGTGTTTGAGTGTGTGTATGTGTTTGTGTGTGTATGTGTTTGTGCATGTGTGTGTAGGTGTATGTATTTGTGTGTGCGTGTGTGTGTGTAGATGTGTATGTAAGCGCGTGTGTGTAGCATATGGATGCAACCTGGAGACGGCTTTCGCTATAGGAGCAGCATCGTGAGGAGCCGGTCGACGGTGATGCTGCAGAGGGTGCTGGCGGGAAAATAAAATGATAGCACATCAAAACAAGTTAAGTGAGAACAATAAGCAATCGTGATTGCTCAACAATTAAAAACAAGTTCTGTGTAATATTTTTACCAGGAAGACTTACGATAGTGAAAAGTGAAAAAAGGTGAATAAGCTTTCAACGAGAAAGAACCTAGTAAAACAAGTTTTCAACAAAACAAGTTCCCGTTATTCTAAAATTTTAAGAAAATTAGCCAAGTTTACCGAGTTTCGATGCGTTAATAGATAACATCTTTCACACGCTTTGCAGATGGATGTCTTGCCAGTGATAAAATCGCATTTCACCTTCCATTACTAGCCAAGTTTTTTAATTTGGTGATTTTTCTTTAAATTTCGACAGAATTTAAAGAAAATTCTGCAGGAATTTAAAGAAAATACTAGAAAAAAAGTAATATGACTACCTAATACAAAGAACTTTTTATTTTGTAAATGTTATTCTACAAATATTTTGCTTTTAAGCTTCAGAATTGTTTGAGAAAGTATTTTAAAATGATTTTGAAATTCAGTTTATAATTCAATGAAAATAATTTGTGTCTTTTTATTTCCTATAAGCTATTATATATAACACAAAATTATTGACTTCATTAAAAATTAAATTAATTAATTAATTTATAACAAAAAATAAAAAATAAACATAAATAAATAAGTACTTATTAATGTTAATAACAATTCACAATAAATTTACGAACCAACTATAGGAAAATAATAATTATTAATATTTACATTTTTTAACACTTATTATATCATGCATTAATAATAATAGTACGGAGAGCGGCTATGAGAACTGTTTACTTGTGCCTCTAGATGTTATGTTCACTAGTGCCCCATTCGTCTACTTTAGAGCTAACTCGCAAAAATAAAGATTTTTTAAATTTAATTAAAAAAAATTAAACATTGTCATACATTTATTTGAATGTTCATACAGTGGTTCGTAATACTTAGGTTTAGCACTGCAATTAGTTTTGAAAAGGTTTTCACGCGAAGAAAAAAAGGGAAAAAAATTTTTTCAACACCTGCTAAAACAAAGTTGCCACCACAGACACATAAAATGGCTCATTGCTCCAAATGTTTGTCCAAGAAGTACAACTGGTACTTACCTTATTTAAGAGATTTTTTGCTTGAAGCGAGCTTAGTACACGTCTTGTTTTGTGTCCAGTGTTCACATGAGTCCTTTTCCCCTACGTAATTTATATTTTGTAAGACTGGGGAAACATATATAGCAGTTATATGGATGTGAGAAATGTCTGTCAGCTTTGGAAGACGACCACATTTTATTAAATTCGTGACACATTTTGTAAAATTTTCCCTTAGCTTATAGTATTTCTTTTCTTTTCTTTTCTTTTTGGATATGAACTTCGAAGTTATCACATTTTGCATACCTCAGCCATAATGCCAAACCGTTTTTATATGATTTTCTAATTGCTAATTAACACGTTTAGCCCTTTTTATTTTAACTATTTTGACTTTGGTTGTGAAAGGTCTGTGACGCTTTTAAGCAAGCTTATGTGTTTCATTTTATACTTTTATCCTCTGATTCAACCATGAACCTGACCAGTGTATGTGTGCGTGTGTGAACCTGATTACTTTCATGTTACTTATTTATTCTGCCTCCAGTTAGAGTGACTCTAGTCCTCTAGAGTTTGATTTTGACATATAGAAAATTAGCCAAACAGGTAAATTATTTCAATTCTGCACGGACAAGGCAATTGTCTCATTAAACAGGAAGGGGGTTGACAGAAGTTTTCTCTTTTTCAGCCAGTATTTACGCGGAATTGTCGCGCTCATATAGTTTATTTGAATTGCAAATTATATACGTATAGTTCAAATTAGAAAGAATTTTGCCAGGGCTGTGGAGTCGTAGTCGGAGTCGAAGAGTTGGAGACGGACTGATTTTGGGGTAAAGGAGTCGGAGTCGGGGTCGTTAGAAAACATGCCGACTCCGACTCCGGGCTTCTTTTTTCTTTCCTTTATTCCTTTTCACTGACTCTCCTTGTATTTTTTAAAAACTGACTACCAATTGGTTCGATTACATGTATAAAAAGATACTAATGAGAAAATAACTACCACTATATGGCAATCAGCTAGCTTGAGTGCTTACCGAACTTTCTGTAGTCGATAGTCGTCCCCTAGTTTGCTTGCTTTTTAACTTAACTAATAGCAACTGTCAGCAAACGGTTTTGTTGCATAACATTTTCAAGTAATCATCTTTATCTTTACTAATAATAAAGCTCGCCTGTGTGTGCTCGCCTAAAATGTTCGCCTGTATTGTAAATACAGGCGAACCAAAAGACCTTTTAATTTTTCTAATACGGGGAAGCCGTGCGGGTACCACTAGTTTTCAAATAAAAATAGAAATATAGTGTTTTGTTCGATCTCAGTTATAAAATAGTAAAAGAAATGTAACAAATCAGTAAGTCGAGGCCCTTAGCTAAGGTTAAAACGTTTAAGGGTGATCGGCAAATTCAAAGAAGTTCGGGCGCGGAAGCACGAATCCAAAAGATTCGATGAAATAATCTTATGCTTTTTCTTTATTATGACTATTTCTATAAGCCTGGTTCTCACTAAAAAGTATGGAACAAAATAAGTGTAAATGATTTCTTGATTACAACACTCAATAATTGCAGTTAATCTTAAAATCTCCATATTGAGGTTAATTCTAAAGCAGCCAATAAAATTTAAATTAAAAATTTAGCGAAGAAGAAATATAGGTATAGTAAAAGCTATTCGCGTACAAATTTGTACACCACTGCATTTTGTGTAAAATTAGCTCCTGACGTATATGTGCCCTATTTTCGTGGAAATTTTATTGATGAAATATAATTTAAAATATATTCATGTAAATCTTCAGAATTAAAGTATTTAAATTTTTTATAAACTCTGAAATTAACTTTGGGTCTCCTCTACCAGATGGGTGTCACCCCGGGGCAACCCCCCCCCCCCCCTCAAGAACTTGGATTTAGAACAAAAAAAAAAAGCCTTTTTTCTCTCAAGTTACAGCTTTCAAAAATTGAAAGCACACGATTTGATCAATATCTATTAGTTAAACATTAAAAGGGGGCAAATTACAGATGAACCTATTCAAATTTTTTTAATAGTGATTTTTAAGTCATCTCACTTTTTAACTCGTAACTATTGGAGTCGGGATCGGAGTCGACCATTTTCCTTCCGACTCCGCAGTCCTCGAATTTTCTGGAGCGAAAACGACCTAATATTGTAGTGGCGTCCTCTACTAGTCACATTTGAAACTTTTGTGCTCGCATAAAAAGAAACAATTTTATCAGCAATGGAGAACAAAAATTTTTTTCTCAAATCGCTGTCAAAATTAAAAATAAAAAGCCAAATAAAATGTTTTCAAACAAAATATTAAAATTTTCTACGTGTACAAAGTACGTTAATAAAAAGAAAAAGATAAGTTTTCTTATAGTAAATCCCTTTTTTTATTGGTTGCTTGAGATCCTGAGATACGGAAACTTCAATACAAATCCGTATTTTCGAGGCATCAGGGAGGTCAATTGACCGCTATCCCTCTCGAACTTTGAAACATAAAATGTTTTTACTTCCGATAAAATTTGTATTTTGAGTACACACCGGCCTATGACCCCCCCACCTCCCCGGAGAAATTCAAAAGGACGGGCCAGCTTCAAATTTAAGATTTTTTTTAAGCTAAAGGGTTTTTTTTTTTTTTTTTTTTTAAACCTTGTTTCGAAAAAAAGAAGCTCAAGGTGTTCAAGATGATGATATTTTAGCAATGACAGATTCCTTTTTTTTTCCTGGAACATTTTCCTCCTAATACATATCAAGATCATTACTGTTCTACGAGTTTATCTTTATTAAAACTTTCAGTGAACGTAAACAAATGTTTGCTTGAACAAACTATTCCCTTCATGAAAATCCTGAAACGATTTAAAGCGTCCAATATTCTAATTATACAAATACTACATTCTCTTTAAGTTTCAAATGTTCCTACTAGATGGCAGAGCTGCTTTCATTATTTAACAGGTCATTGTTTGTTCTCTTACACAGAACTAAATGGCATAGCAATGGACATGAGCAAAGCGTAGTAAAAGCGCAAATGTTGTAAATTAATATTTTCTTATTTTGCCATTTTTTGTGACTATCTTTTGCGCAGCACTGAATTTAATTCGTGACGGTCAGCAGTATGCATCACTTCATGGTAATTCTTTCACAAATAATAATAAGATTTTAAATAAGAAATGAAGAATGAGAACAAACTAATGGGGATGCTGCAAAAAATATTTCTTTGGGAAAAGATGATTTATGTCTCGTTTGGACTCGCAACTGGAGTCAGGGATGGATTTAGAGAAGGGCAGGCGGGGCTACTGCCCCGGGGCCTCCACAACAAAGGGACCCCCACAATAAAATTTTTACAAAATATCTTAACTTTCACGGGTCAGCAAATTTTACGTTTTTTCTCCCCTATAAATTATAATGATAATAATATAAAAAAATAAGCAGCAGTATATAATTTCAGGATGTATTTTTTATTAAAGTGCTGATCAAAAATATCGGATATATACATATATATCAAAACATTCGGATATATATCAAAGTATCGGACATTTTCGAAAATATGATGATCTTTTCGAACCCTGATTAGCGGC
This sequence comes from Uloborus diversus, assembly GCF_026930045.1. Classification (NCBI taxonomy): domain Eukaryota; kingdom Metazoa; phylum Arthropoda; class Arachnida; order Araneae; family Uloboridae; genus Uloborus; species Uloborus diversus. Next base: position 231,553,680 of record NC_072731.1, on the reverse strand, counting down.
CTCCACACAGTGGCGTAGCTACAGTGTTTGCCGCCCGGGGCGGTTCCTCAAATTGCCGCCCTTTGGTTTTGAAATAAGACATAAAACTATCAAAGGTATTTAAATTAAAACTAGAAATTTAATTGAACAGAAAAAATAAGACTTAATTGTCCTCTATATTTTTCATAAGAAAAAAAAAGTTAAGGAGGATAAGGGCGCACACGCGGAGAAAATTGCTAAATTTAAGTCAAAAACTGCAATTTTAGTAAAGTTATTAGAAAGAGCGCTTTGGGTTTACTGCCGATTTTTTCCAGAATTAATCTTTTTTGTGTTTCTTTGTTGACGTGAGGGAATCAGTGGGCAACGAAAGGAAATTTTACGAAATTTTAAAATGCAGCTTAGGCTACTTAGGAGAAGTCAAGGAAATCGGGAATGGTAGGATACTCAATGCGGCGTGCGTAGTCTAACGCAGTTGTAGGCACTAAGGCAGAAAGGGGCTCGGAGGTTTCTTACTCAATTTTTAGGTACTCTTGGTGGTTTGGTTGAAAGGGAAGGTTCGGGTTCTTTGGAAATTTTTCGGCACCGAACTCTCGAAAACGCAATTCTAGGATGTCTTTGGTGACTTTGGGGGGTTCCTTAATGGCATAAAAAAATGTTGTGAAGCCCAGAGGTTCTCTCCTGAAAAATTTCCGTAATTGACGTCCGGCTTTGGGCTTTGTTTTATAATGTTAGGAGAAAGAGAGAGCAGAGGGAGGTTCCCCTCTCAAAATCATTCTTAAAGCTGAAGTTCATTTTAGACTTTCTGTCAGAAGGAAGGGTTAGCAAACTCTCCTACTCACGCAAATTTCTAAGAAAGAAAATTTTGGGCTACCTTTGGGGACATTACGAAAAGGGGTAAAGAATTCTTCCCTAGGAAATTTTTCAAAATTGAAGTTTTCAAAACGCAGTTTTAATTTTCGAGACGTTAGGTGAGAGGAGAAAAGCGATTAAGATAGCTCTCTCGGAAAATTTGCAAAATTTAAGTCCTAAAAACATATTTTAGGCTATATTTGATCACGTTAGGGAATCAAAGACACTCAGAGTTCAAATGCTGTTTTCACAAATTGATATTGAAGTAAAACGATGCTTTAAAAACGTAATTTTAGGCTAGATATTGAGACTTAGGAAGAGAGAGTGGGAGTTTTTTTTCTCCAGGAAAGTTTTCAGAATTAAAGGCCTAAATATATACTTTTTGGCTGTATTTGCTACGTTAGAGGAAACGGCAGGGGAAGGGACTCTGTCCAGAAAATTTTCAACATTGAGGTCTAAAAACGTATTTCTAAACTATCTTTGGTGATATAAGGAAAAGGGATGAGATATTAAAGCGCTCTACGGCCTAAAAACATTTTTGCACTATTAGACTACAGAGTGGGGGTGGGAGAGGTTTCCAACCGGAATTATTTGAAACTGAATACTTTAAAACGCATTTTGGACTATGTTTGTGTAAGTAGAGGGTCCAAACCAAACGTTAAGAAAGGACATTCGCTTACCTTCTACATCCAAAATTGTCGGATGCATTATCTACCCTCAAAAGCGAGAAAACGGAAATCCCTTATACTTCATTTGAAGAAGAGATTTCTTGTAAAGAGTGGGAAATTAAAGCAAACTCCAAAACATATAAAGTATGATGAGCAATAAATTGTTTAGTGTAACATTTTACACCTCCCATTCTTTTTCTTACTCTTGTCACCATTTTTCTGATGTAAAAAAAAAGTATTTGTTTTACGAGTAGGCTTTTAAGAAACTCTCTTAAAATCTTGTTTTAGCTTTTTCTTATAACAAAAAATGGAATAGTTCATTGTTTTCGTCTTTCTGAAGTTGACCTCTACAACAGTCTATAAGTAACAGATTTTTTAAAAAATTCTTTGCACTTTTCATAATGCACTTAAAAGAAACAAAATAACTTTTCTGGGTTAGAATGGAATATTTAAGTATTCCTTTAGTTTTCAATTTCTCCAATAAAATGACACCACAAACGGAGAAAAGTGTGGCTCAAGTCAGAAATAGAATTTCTTATTATTATCAAGCTTTCATTCAAATTTGAGTGTTGAAACACGCATATTTTTCTGGGGAAGTTTGATTTGAAATGACTTGAGCCGCACTTTTCTTCGTTTGTGGTGTCACTTTCTTGGAATCATTGAAAACTACAGGAATACTTAAACTGTCCATTATGCCCCAGAAAAGTTATTTCGTCCTTTTGAGTGCTTTAAGAAGAAATTTTCGTTCTGTCTGCAGTAACAGAAAAATCATAACTTCCTTATTTGGAAAATACATTTATTTTTTCCATATCAAAAGGGTCAATTTGCCGCCCCTAGAAAAGTGCCGCCCCTTGCGGGCCGCCCCCTCCGCCCCCTTAGCTACGCCACTGCCTCCACACTTCCAAATCCGGCCCTGACTGGAGTGTTGTGGATTCAATACCAGCCGGTCGAAAATAATCCGAGTAGTGTCAGAGATGTACGTGAAATCTATCGTGTGGTCACGAAGTCCTCCAAATTTCCGTTCCAAATCAATACGTCTGGTGTTACTGGACCTAGGGTTGCTCGGTTTTTCCCAGTCTGGATGGAAGGGGGGGGGGGAGGAACAGAGCAGTCTTCCGAATCCCTTCCAAAAAGTACGTGAAGTGGTAACTACGGGGGACCTAGTGTATATCACGACTCATCAGGAGTAAAAGTAAATCGCGTGAAAACAACACGATGTTACCGAGAAAGATAGTTGTACCAGGTCTTTGGTAATATTATCAGAGTAGCATTTTGTATTAGTAAAAAGTATGGATAAAAAGTTGCGCTTCGTTTTTGCTTTGGTTTTCAACTCTGAAGAAAGTTCTATCAAACAGTCTTTTAACTAGCTATAAAAAATATGTTTAAACTTGATAGTTAAAGAAATTCCATATTAAGAGTCCTCCAAAACTCTCAACATAAACTTGACGGGAAGAAATGACTGCAAAACGGTAATTTCTTCCCACACGTGACGCCACATATATTTCATTAAAAATAATCATTCAAAAGGATAATGAATAAAATTTTGTTGCTTTTAGAAATCAAACATATATGTGATCCCTTAATCAAAAAATTTCGTTATCAAATTTTAAAACTATTACTTTTTTATGAAATACATGAACCATCACGTGCTGGAAAAAGTGACTACTTTTTCGTGGAATAGTCAAATACATAATTTTTTTTTTTAGGGTGAATATCAGAAAAAGTTCTAACATAAGTCCCAGATGAATTTCTCAAACACTTCAAATCAATAGCAAGTTTTTTTTTTCCCCCATTCAGTAAACTTCGTCGTACATATCATCCAAGACAAAATTTTGAGGCTTTACTTTTGACCCTGGAACTCTTTTTAACCGACTTCAAAAAGGAGGCGGTTATCAATTCATACCGTATGTATGTTTTTTTTTTTTTGTTTGTCCACTCATAGCGTCTCACCTAGTGAATCGATTTTGATGATTCTTTTTTTAATGGATAGGGGATGGCTCAACTTAGGTCCCATTACTTTGTTTGACCATATTTGTTCTTTAGAAAAAAAGTTATGGGCAAAAAACAGTACATTTTATGCAATTTCCCTATTAAATGATTTTGTAGCGAAGTTCGCACTTGTCATCCGTGGATAACGGTGGCTCAGTGGTAGAATTCTTGCCTCCCATACGAGCGTCCCGGGTTCAAATCCCGACTAGGACAAAGTGAATTTTACTAAAATTTCGTTTCGACTGTTTCCCGTATTTTCTCGAATCTTCTTTTAATTTCTGTATCTTTCCAAGTCTGGAAAGTTCCCGCACTTTCTCAAGTTGTATATAAAGAGATGTAACGTTCATTCTTGGTTCTGAATAAAGATCTCGAGTTGAGACTAACGAGTATTCGCTTCATTTAGCTTTCACATTGTCTTCGCTATCTTCATCTACGCGACAATAGGAAACTCATTGTTATAAAACTTTGGTGCCCTATAACAGTAACATTAATAGTAATTGTAATGATAATTTTGAATGAAGGCTTCTCTGAAGCAAGCATCAAATTTCTTCAAGGGATATTTCGATAATGGGGAATCTGGCGCTGTCGTCTCATTTTTGGGTAAAGAATTTTATTTTAGTAACCCTGCTGATGTATAGTAACCCTATGTGAATTATCAAAATCTTCCTTTCTTCAGTGCTATTGCTCCATAGTAGGGGTAAACCTAACCTGGAAGCGAGGTGATGCAGTGATTAGGATCTGCTTAGCCTTCACAATGCTACCATTAGGTTTGACTCAACTACTCTGTAGTATTTTTATCGTTATCATCTCGGGGCTAAGTAAGAAAATACAGGATTGCATCATGAGCAACTTAGATGCTGTGGAATGTAAATTAGTTAGGAAAAACGTAATACTTAAATGGTTATAATTAAATTAACTACGCATGATTTCCAGAGAGGAACAAAGATAAGTTTTTAGTGCCAATCGCTTAAAGTTTAACGCGTGTCAATGGTTTTTTTTTTTTTTTTAGTATGGAGCATTTTTAAGAAAAAAATGTGAAGTTTCGTGATGGTAACTTCTTATTGTTTCTGAAATACTTAATTTACACTAAAAAGAATGAAATAAAAAAATTTTGAAAAAAAAAATAGAACCGACTTCAAAATTGCTCTAAAAAGTGAAAAATAATTTTATTCTTTAAACACCATCGATAATGCTTTTAAACATAATTTTTGAAGTTGGCGCAAAAACGATAGATAAAATCATTCACAGCCATAACTCAAATACAACTATAAATTTAACCAGGACCAGTTTCTTCACTATCACATACATTATGCATTGATGACAGCATATTTGAATAGCGATATAAATGTTTCGTTCGTAACTTAGGATGCTTTTCTGAAAAAAAAATATGAACGAAGCATGATTACACTAGATTTTACGTTTTGTTTTTGCGCCAACTTCAAAAATTATGTTTAAAAGCATTATCGATGGTGTTTAAAGAATAAAATTATTTTTCACTTTTTAGAGCAATTTTGAAGTCGGTTCTATTTTTTTTTTCAAAATTTTTTGTTGCTCCAAAATCATGTCGGTAACTGTCCCACGTCAGAATCGTAAGTTTAAAAAAAAAATCCTGTGCATCATAAAACATCGCAGCAGAAACAAATACAAAATGAATTAACGTGTTTTATGTTTGTCTATGAGAATGACTCTTGTATTTTAGAAAAAATAAATTTACATCAATAAAAAAAGCATTTTATGCTTGTCTCAAGTTTTCACACCATGTCTGGAGCTCAAACTTCTGGGATGGTTCCTTCTGGTAAAAAAAAACATTTATTTGGCTCAAATGAATTGCGCCTTTTATGTGATGTATAAGTTAAAATCAAAAGTTTTCACTTCAGTTGCATAGAATTACAGGTAAGAATTTTCCAATTTTTACTATTCTGTTTCGACCAAATGAAGCGCCATATCAGTCGCAAATTAAAACGGAAAATAAATTTATTTCTCAAACTATTTTTGCATAATTGAAAGTAATTTTTCTGCGATGAAAATTACAATGCTTTTTAATTTTCGAATCTTTAATTTGCGATGTTCCGCGATCAAAAAATCGGCAATTCGTCGTGTCGGCAATAATTATGTAGGTAACTCGTAAGAAGAAACCGTTTGTCGCTGAAATGATGCGTGCGTTCGTTAACGATGTTTTTATCAATTCTTTCTTTGTGTAATGAGTTTGGCGACTATTTCATGATTAAAAAGTAGTTTAATTTCTTAAAATATGCTTCTGAAACCTTATTTTCTCTCCAAAATTTAAGTTCTCTAACAAAATATTTTATTTGTTCTTCACCTTCTTATCTTTCACATAAATATTCAGACCTTCGTTCGTAACTACTGCCCCAAAAGATGTAATTTTGGTTTAAAAAAGTAAATCTGTAACTTGGTGTAAATCTACCTTCCCCCTCCCCTCGAAACTCGGACTGTCTTGAATTAGTTTTGTTTTTCAAACTTGTTTTAAGATTATTTTTTTTCTCATTCTAAAAACTATTAACTCATGCGTTATTTTTTTCTCAATCTATTATTAATAATTTTAGTCTCTAAAAATACTTTTGAATTCAAATTTTCAACTTCAGATATTATGAAAGTATAATCCAACGGCTATCAATATAAATTAAAATTTTCTTTTAAAAATTACATATATTTCCTACCTATGAGGCAGTGAGAAGCAAAGGGATGTAAGTGGCAAAATTAAAAATTTGGAGATAACCAGTACAAATGGTAGATGAACATCTCCTTTGTCTTGTTGCAAGAGATAGTACTCGTAGCCCAAATAGGTGCTGCTGTACATCATGATTTAGAAAAATAAAATCGATGAAAGCCGACCTAGGACTTTATATTTAAACGCGTTTTACTCAAAACTTGAAACAATGTCCACTTACATCCCTTTGCTTCTCACTGCCTCATATCCATCCACTATAATATTAAAATCTGTTCGCGTCCGTCTGTCTGTCTGTCTGTCTGTCTGAAGATCGATCTCCTCGAGAACCGCTGCAAATCGAGAGTCGAACGAGATACCGATCAATTCGAAATTTTCCAAAGAAAACAATAGAACCAATTTCGTAATTGTACGACTTTAATTAGCGGAGATATTAATTAAAACGTTAATTAACATAACGTTATTCAGGAATTTTTATTTCTTTCCTGTTGCCATTTTGCGTATGAGCAAATAAAATTCTAATAATTGTTTTAAAAGAGATTTTTTTGGCTGCTGTCCAAATCTTAAAACAACGTTTCCATCCAGAATTTCATTTCATATTAGTTTAAAATTGGTTGTTCTATTCGGATATAGCCTTTATTCTATCGTCTGTCCTTTTTTTATTTTTTACATTCAACGTTCTTAACTCTTTTCCTCATATAAAAGTTGTTTCTTTAGCTATGTTTATTGATTGTAGTGTAAGTTTATCATTCACCGGCCTCATATTTTGATACATTTAGGATGTGCGACTAATTATGTTTATTTTGTTGAACTTTTTCCCGTTAGATGGGTGAGTTTTCGAATTGCAATAACTTTCTTTTTCTTTCCTGTTTCTATTTTTGAAATACAGTTTGTATCGTTAAAAGAACATGTTAAATCAAGATTGTTTGGATTTCTTTAAGTGAAACAGAGTTGAACAAAAAAATTGTTTTTAAGGATTTTAACTAAAGCTATCTTGGAATCTGATGACTTGGTATTTAATTAATGCTTATTGGTATTTATTTAGTCTTGGTGCTTTAGTTTCACATAATCAATCAAAATATGTGTGTCATTTTATGTAAAAAGATGATCGTAATTGTACATAAATATTTCAGATATAGTCTATCAGATTTAATTCAGTTTAAAGTGACCAGAGATTATAGTTGATAATGCATATATTTTCATCTTTTGTGCTAATTGAAAATACTCATAACTTGTATCATTGATAACTATGATTAACGTTAAAGAGAATTTTGACAAAAATATGCTCTACTGGTGTTTTACAAAATTTGCATTACGCGTATTTATTTACTTCTTAGCGCTTTAGAAACTGATGTCAGAGTAATACAAAAACATCAATTGGACATCTCTTTCATTTTTTAAGTAGCCCGTGCAACGCCGGGCACGCAGGCTAGTGGTATAATAAAATTGAACATTTAACAAGTAAAACATGAAGCAATAAATTTTTAACCTAGTGACATCGAAACTGTCAGCAATCTTTAACTGATAATACCAGCTCTTAATCATTGGTATTCTAAACCAATAACAAGCAAATTCCGAGCGTGGAGTATTTATTCTTTAAAAGCTCTTCATTGATTGCACTTTCCATCTTCACTGTCCGTCCTTTTTTTATTACATCCCATTCCAAGAATTTAACCCACATACTTAACTGGATAGATTCCCAAGATAAATCGCTCTCCAATCTTCAGCTTTACAACGTGACTACCATCCTAAAAAAGTCGGAAGCAATTACGAGGTATATCTTTCTAGTGTATATTATATTATTCGTATAAATTATACAGGTAATGTATCATGCATATTATGTATAAAAATTTGTAATATTCATCTGATCTGTAGTATTCACATCAGATCTGTAGCAGTAAAATACAACCACTCTTAGAATGGGGGTTAAATGTTCACTTTGACCTTGCTCCTATTTAAAAAAAAATATGTTTCAGACGTGTACCCTATTAACTTTAATTTCTGAGTACCTTGAAAAGTCGAAAATTTCTATGATCAAATTCGCATTTTTTCTGATATCTATTATTAGACTATTGTTTCTCAAGAAATGAGATATGTTCCTTTACATTGCAACCATCGCTTTCAAAATCTAGTTTATTTTGTTATTGCTGCATTAATAAGGCAAAAAAAAAAGGAAAGAAACTGATTCATTCATCAAGTTACCAAGTGGTTGACTTTGGATATCCCCGTACGTGACGCATGTAAATAAAGTAAATTTTAATTAAAAACCTTATTGAATAAAAATATAACTGTTTCAGGAGTATCTTTGTATCAAATGTAAAGATTGAAAATGTGCTAAGTTTAACTAAAATGTTAAGAGATGCGACAAAATGCTAGTGAAATTTAAGTCTCTGATTATCTGGCACGTGACGATGGAATGACCCATGATTAGTTAAACTTTTAATTGGTCTCATCACATTTCCAAGAATTTAGCAGTAATCTGATGATTTTAAAACACCATGGGAGAAGTTTAACCATTCAATTCATTTTCTTAAAACGACAAGATGTAAATATTAAACTACCTTACTGATTTCAGGACTAGCCTGAGGTAGGGGGTCAGCGAGAAACAGAAAAAAATTGCAAGGGGTCCATGGAATAAAACAAACTTGTGAACTCCGGCTGTGTAAAGACTCAATGAACACATTTTATTTATTCTTTTCCATTACAGTCGAACCTCGTTATCACGACACCTTTGGGACTGTCAACAAAATGTCGTCATACCCGAGCGACGTCATAACCGGAATAGTTTTAAAATTCGTAATTAAACATTAGTTAACAACAAAATTAGCTTTAATGAAGAAATTAATAGCGTTTATATGTTTTTAATTAGATTAAACTAATGACAATTTGAATTATTGGTAGATGTAACAAAAATTATTTAAAAAAACTTCACTCTCTCTCCTTTCGAAGGTGAAAAACCCTTTTAGTAATTCTTTTATCCACTTGAGAGTTGTGTGTCCCTTTTCAATCTAATGAGGAGCTCTTATCTCTTTTTCTCTCATGGCAGAAGCTTGCAGTGACCACCTACAGCTTCAGGTAGCTATGATCAGTGGCGTAGCTAGACCCGACTTTCGGGGGGGGGGGGTTACTTCTTTTATATATATATATATATATATATATATATATATATATATATATATATATATATATATATATATATATATATATATATGTGTGTAATCGCTTGGAATTTTTTCCTTTCTCTTCTCTCTTCTTTTTCTCTTTTTTTTTGAGATTAACTTTTCGGGGGGGGGTTGTCCCCAAACCCCCCCCCCCCTTAGCTACGCCCCTGGCTATGATCTTTCTTCTATGATGATAGCTATGAGTAGTCTTTCTCTTCTTCTGCTCTTTTCCTCGTCCATCTTTACAATCCACCTGCTTTGAATTCCTTTCTATTGTCCCTCAACTTGTCAAAATCTGAAACCTGTACCTTTCAGAACTTATCTACTCGCCCCCCGCCATTCTTGAGGTGTTGTGCCTGATCAAATCTCTTGTCAGAGTCCAAAGTTCGTACAACAAACATTTCCAAGTGTTTTCATTATTTTACTGAAAATTTGTCAATTTCAAAGAAATTTTTGATCTAGTTTGCGCAACTCGAAGCGTCGTCGTAACCGGAGTTGCACCAAAAAAACTGTCGTAAAATCTGGAGCCAGTTAATATTAAAGTAATACGGCATAAGTTCGCGACTTTCAAAAAGTGACGTGAAACCGGAGTGTCGTGATAATAAGGTTTGGCTGTATTCACAATCTGGGACATCCCGATGGGAGATCACTATAACCTTCCAAAAGTTTTCTTACTCGGCAAATTTTGTCCACCGATTCGGCAAAGCTATCCTCATTCGGCCAAACTTTGGAGCTCTGTTCGGTAAAATTATCATCATTCGGTGAAATTTGGAACTCCATTCGGCAAATTGGAAATTTCCGCCCTTCCCGAAATTTAAGTTCAGGGCGCCCCTGTTCAGAATCTCTGGTTAAAAACTAACTCCATAATAATGTTGTACATTATGCTCACCATTGCGTGTTGAAATCGCATTTTTGCCTCAGTTAGAAGGTCATCCAATTTCAAACTTGATAAATGGAATTATAAATTCCGTACACATTACTGAAAAGAGAATATATGACAAGAGGAGGTGAGAAGTTTCCCGAGACACTAAACGAGACTTAAACGTTATTTTCAGCCTTGACAAGTCTAGACCACGGGTCAACTTTTTATTCGAGGATGTTCGTTTAACTATAAGTAATGACCCGGTAGTTTCTTTTCAACACGAAACCCTTCATCATCCATGTCGTATTTACGGAATTTTAATTTTTTCAATAGCCCAATTCAAATTGCAATGTTAATATCACGAACCTGTATCATACTCAAGAGCACCCATGTGCAAAATTTTAAGGGGGGGGGGAGGGCTCAAAAATTTTCCCCATGGTTTAGCAGAATATTTTCCCTGTAGAAACCGATTTCAGTACAGATTAGAAATATTAAAATTTAACATTTTTTAATAACTTATTCATTAATGGCTGGAAAAGAAATTTTTATACATTTTTGCGAAGAAAAAGCACTAAAAGCAAGGAAGTTCTCATTTCTAAGGGGGGGGGGCCTGTCCCCTCTCTTGCCCCCCACCCCCTATAGGGGCGCCCTTGATCATACTCTCATGCCGGTTCAGTCATCATATAGAAGAACCTATGCTGACATGGCCAGGTAAAGAACAGTGAATGCAAATTTTTAAATTTTCTTTTTCTTTTTTTCTTTTCTTTCTTTTTTTTTTTTTTTTGCATTTTTGTCATCTATTTTACGTTAGTTTTATTGTACATGCTTGCTTATTTGGCTTCCGCTGAAAAAAGAGCGCCAAAAAATTTTCAATTCCAACATTTCCTTATTCTTAATACATAGATTCCAAAACCCGTTTCTTCAAATATCTCGAAAACTCATTTCTGCAGGTACTGCCGTTTACCTGCACACGGCAGTATAGAACTAAACTGTTCAAGCTATAGTTACATTAGTGTAATTCAATTTGATTGTGTTATTTATTCATAGTTTTAGTTTTGATGTCCAATGTTCATTTCTGTCCATTCATTTCAATTACAAATATTGTTTGAAAAACATGATATCACCCCCCCCCCTCCCTGCCCATGACAATGAAGCAAGGGCGCCCATATAGGGGGCAAGGGGGTCTCAAGCCCCCCTTTGAAATGAGAACTTCCTTGCTTTTAGTGCTTTTTTATTTCCAAAAATTTATTAAAATTTCTTTTCCAACCATTAATGAATAAGTTATTAAAAATGTCAAATTTTAATTTCTCTAATCTGTACTGAAATCGGTTTCGAAGGGGAAAATATTCTTCTAAACCACGTAGAAAATTTTTGAGCCCCCCCCCCCCTTAAAACTTTGCATATGGGCGCCCTTGCAATGAAGCATGAATTCTGACTTAAATGTATGTCTATGGAATGGCTCACCGCTCACCATTTGTTTCTTTTTAATACTAATACTAAAGACTATAAGTAGGAAAGCAAAGTTAGTATTTTTAAAAAATTGGCATCACTAGATTCTGAGGATATTTTGCGAAAACTCCGAACTCTAAAACTACAGTCCAAAAGTGTACCCAGTGTGCAAAAGATAAACTTCATTCAAAAAAGTAACATGAAAAAGGTATTGGGAAAAAATGTTTGCTTGACAATCACACAACTCAATTGTATTCCCCCCGTAATGAAATAAGGGGTCACTCATGCAAAAAATGTGGAGATGAGGACTGATACTTCCTTATTGGGAAATAAGCATTCCAAAAGCAGTTTCAAATAGAACGTTTTAAAAAACAAAGTTCCTGTTTTTAAAACAGAAAAAAACCTTTTGCTATGGCAACTAGAGACAATAGCAAAGCAAAGAACATGCGGCAACCGTCAACAGACTTTTTTGCAAAGTAATGCCAATGAAGAAAAGTGTTTACTCATATACTTCCATCATAGAACATTTCTGATGTTTTGACTGAGTTTTTACTACCATTCTGAGTGTTTACTACCAGTATTTCAAGCACTACTTTTGTTATCGGGTTTAAAAAATGGGAATCCAATGGTAGAAGCGGGCTGATATTCATTTGCAATCTGAGGAAAAATAAAAACACTTGAACTTCAATTGAAAACAAACGCTACAATAAATTGATGAGAATGCAGTTCGGTATTGAAAAAAAAAATACATAAAAAGAAAATAAATAGTGGATAGATATTTTTCATGAGTTGGTAGACATATTATTTCTTGACAAAAAAATTTAGTCTTCTGTGGTCACAAAGAAGAAAAACATCTTAAAAGCAAAGGAACGTCTTGCGGTTTGTGATATTATTATCCAATTATATGCCCCCTGTCCAAAGAACATTTAGTTTGTCAACAGACAGAAAGTCTCATCAAAATTTCGTATGTTTCGCCTAGCACCTAAAATGAATGAATTAATTAAATGGCATTATAGCAAGTCATGATGGAAAACAAAATTATTACCAAAACGCAATCTTCTAAATATTGTGGGTTTGAGTACGTTTAACAATACACACAGATCAGCAGACACGATTGAAATCCATGCCTTTTTATAGTCAATGAAGATGATGTGAGTTTCAAGGTTAAATCCTCTCCGCTTCTCAACTATTTTTTTTACCACAAAAATGTCATGGATACAAGATCTGCCTAGCCTGAAAATAGATTATTCCTCCAGAAGTAAGTAGTGATTGGAGGAGGATTGTTAGTAGGAGTAAGTAGTGACACCCCGAAGAAGGTGCCAACCTTGACTCCCAAAGGGTGTGCCGGGGGAAAAAAAGAGAGTGTGCGTGTGTGTGTGTGTGTGTGAGAGAGAGAGAGAGAGAGAGAGAGAGAACACAATGGCTTGAGAGCGCAAAATAAATAAATAAATAAATAAATAGCATTAATAAGAAATACCGAAGGAACGTAGGTTTTATGAGGGCGCAGAAAAAAAAAGGTCCACAGATTCGAGAGAGCAAAAAAAGAAAAGAAAAGAAAAAAGGAGATGAAAAATGGAGGCGCACTCGTTCGAGGACGCAAATAAAGTAAAATAAAATAGAATTTGAAGCAAAAAGGTTCGAGGATGGGAGAAAAAAAACACAAGGCGCACATGGCCTCGAGAGCGCAAAAGAAAAACCAAATGAGCTGAGGTTTGAGGGACCAAAAATAAACCGAAGGTGCACAGGTTTGAGGATGCAATAAGAAACAAAAGTGCACGAGTTCGAAGGTGCAAAAAAAAAAAAAAAAAAAAAAAAAGAAAAGAGAAAACGAAGGCGTACACGTTCGAGGGCACGAATAAAATAAAATACAAAACGCACAGGCTTGAGGGCGAAAAAAGAAAGAAAAAGATCGAAGGCGCACTGCTTTAAGAGCACAAGATAAATAAATAACTAAATATAAAAAACGAATGCTCACACAGAGGGCGTTCGAGGGTACCCAGGTGGCCGGTCGCATCAGCCGGTGCGCCGGCGAATCACTCCGCCCCCGATTTCATTATTGCCATTATTTCATTACTAATAACTAGTGGTACCCGCACGGCTTTACCCATAATAGAAAATTAAAAGGTCTTTTGGTTCGCCTGTATATTTACAAATAATGTATGGTGAATTTTCTCGCCAATTGGCTTGTGCCCATGTTACGATTCCATGTTATGATAGTTTCGCAATTTACTCGTCCATCTTATGATAATTTTGCTCGGTAAAATGTTCTTAAAATTGGAATAGAAAAAGAACCACATCGAATTTTCGAAAAACGCTTCGAGGTGCACACCCCCATGCTACAAACTAACTTTGTGCCAAATTTCATGAAAATCGGACGAACGGTCTAGGCCCTATTCGTATCACAGAGATTTTGACAGACAGAGAGAGATCCGGACAGAGAGACTCTCAGCTTTATTATTAGTAAAGATTTCACAATATGATTGATAGATGCTATTAAGTAAGCTAATTCCTCTGTAATTTTCACAACAGTTTTAAACTCTATCCTTAAAGACAGAGATTATTTTTGCCCTTCTATAATCTGCAGGTATTTTATATTTTCTCCAGTAGATATTAGCTGACCTCTTGAAAGTACTTCACTTGACTAATGTGTAATTAACTATGCAAAAAAAATTACTATATCTTTTTCGCTTTTTTTTTTTTTTTTTTTGCATCAAGTGTACCTGTCTCGTGCAGAAGATTCTTTTGAACATCCGTTTCTGACTTCTCAAAATCCAGCAAAATACCCTCCAATTTTACTGTTGCAATTTTTTAATGTTTTGCTTCACTATTTAATGCTTTTAGTGCTAATTTCAAAAAGAAACTAATTGTTTTGGCATTTGACAGAGAATGAGACATTTTGTTTAGCGCTTGACGACTCTACATTTTTAAGCCAAATCTAATACATATTTGAAAATTTTCGTTCATTGCACGTTTTGAAACGAAACATGAAGCTGTCACGTGCACGACAAAATGTCTGCGTTTCCGTGGAAAGGCCAACTCGTTATTCTGACATCTGACGTAATAGAGAAATTTGGAGTTCATATTTTGAAATCAGCACGTTCAGAGTAGACTTGAACACTTACATTTCTCACAGAAGCAAAAATGCTCTTGACCGGTGTTATATAAGCAAGATACGAGGTTCATTATCTATTCTCTCAGCGTAAAATGTAATTTAGTTGCAAAGGAATGTCCTAGCAAATCAGATATGTCGGCTGTTATAAGTATCCTAGAGTATGATCAGGAGCAGATGATTAAGCTTAAGATTATGTGTCCCCTGTCTTCACAGAGGTTGGTGTCCTCATGTAGTATTGAATGGGTAAGCGGAGCCTCTTCAAGTCTTTCCTTTGTTACGTCACTTGCTCAAGGAATACGGTCATAGCCCTTTGAATATTTCTCTTTTTTATTCTATTACGAGAAAAAATGGAGTTAAACTTAATAGTTTTTATTAATTTCTTATATTGTTCTGCGTATATCTTTATGGTTTCTTTTATTTTTTTATTTCAATTTTAACAGCTTAATTTTAGATGATCGATAATTTCATTTCAAAATTAGATACTACTTATGTAGAGTTAAGAGTTTATCTCAGACAAAATACGAAATAGTCTGGGCAACCATGTTGTTTGCTTCCATCACTTGTTGAGCTGGAATTAATAGTTAATTAAAAACTAAAAGATTAATGAAGAATCCAAATATAAGTTGTTTTTTTTATTTAATTTGGAGCGAGTTGTACCTTTTAAAGAAAAATTTTAACTCCTTTTTGGCTGAATTTAATACTATAATGCGAATGGATTTCTCTTGAAAAGTATTATCATTTTTCTTGCAACCAGAAGTCTATACTGCCGTGTGCAGGTAAACGGCACTATCTGCAGTAATAAGTTTTCGAGATATTTGAAGAAAATCTTTTCGGATTCAATACCAACAATGGGAAAATGCTGAAAGTTAGTGGGTTTTTTTTTTCGCGCCTTTTTTTTTTTTTCAGCGGAAACCAAATACACAAGCTTGCACTGTAAAACTGACGTACAATAAAGGACAAAAATGAAAAAATAAAAAATAAATAAATAAATAAATAAAAATTGCAGTTACTGCCTTTTTAACATCCCATGGACACACATGTTTTCCTCGGAAAACTGAATCTCTAACCGGGTGTATTAAACATGTGAAAAACAAACAATTTAATTTTGGCATTTGGTTCACAATAAAACTTTTATAGTTCGAGTGAGTTCCAATGGGATGACGAACAAACTCGGGTAGGAAAAAAAAGGTAAACAATAGGAAAGAAGAAAGACTGTAGGAAATAGCGTGCATTCATTTTCAAACTATATGTTTACAAATATATGACGTGCAGGAATAACATATCGTCATTTCTGGACTGATTGAGCTAGAACATAATTGGAAAGTCGACTTTTCATGTGATCGGGAGACAAAAGCTTTAATGGCAGTAATGGACAAGGAACACCGATAAATGATGTTCTTTGTCTTTGAGTCAAGCATATACTTATATGGAGTGCAATCACATTCAATCGCTTTACAGCGCAAATATGCCGGGTTTTGTGTACAAAATGGCGGAAACCAGTTATAAGATGAAAACTTTTCCTTTCATTTGAACTAATTGATCTACTTGCTTGGAAAAAAATACTGAAATATCGCTCCACATGAAAAGATATTTGTATGTTAACAAAAGTTGTCAGTATTTTACCAACTTCCCTGTGGGTAAAGAGAACAGTTAAGCACTAGCCAGTAGGTTCATTTATTACATATCATATTGAATTATTATCCTATTGCATTTACAAATCAGATTGGAAACGAAAACAGAAAAACAGACAACATTTGATTATAAGCAAGTTGCAAATCTTAGTCATAGAAATAAAAATCGTAGCGACTCTAACACAAAAGCAATCTAAAATGGAGAGTTTTACATGTACACATGTGAATAAATGAAAAACATATGTAGCTAGATGCATAGAGGTGTAAAATAGTTTTCTAGCCTGTTTGTTCACTAATAAAAAGCATATGTCTTATATGAAGCAGTGAGAAGCAAAAGGATGCAAGTGGACTATTTTAAGTTTCGAGTAAAACGCGTTTAAAGATAAGATCCTAGATACACTTTCAATGAAATTTTTTTCTAAATCACGCTGCACAGCAGCACCTACCAGATCTACCATAGACTAATAATAATAAGAGTAGACCGAGCTTTCTCATTCTTGCTGATAAAGAAAATTGGTTCATTGATGTATCATGTGACTAGTGGAAGGGCTTGGCGAAGACTTTGGCAGCATGGTTGCTAGATGGCAGCATTATATATAGTTTGGCATTCGACATGTATTTTAAGACAATGTGTTTTCATTAAAAAAAACTTCCAGGTGCAGAGATTGAACTGTTTTTCTTTTAGTTATGCATTATTTTGACATAAGTAATAGTTTTTGATCAGTTTTCGGTAACTTTTATTTCATTTGGAGCTGTCAGCGTTGGCGTGAACGAAATGGCGTAAACGTTTTGCGTTAACGCAAAAATGTACTAATCGGTATCTTAAATTGAAACTGTAGGTAAAAATCTTACCGTTTGCTGATTCTTCTTGGTCGCTTGCATCTTTTATTGCTTAGAGAGTTATTGAAATTGACTAAAGAAAATGCACAATGCTATCTAAACGAAAAACTCACTATATTAACAAAATATTTACAACTTAGAATAACAAATTTACAAATCGGACTCCATAAAAGATCATTCTTCCGTGTTACATCAATTCTATTTATTTTATTTCGCGCTGGCGTTGATCGTCTGCTACGATTAACGCCCGCTGTTGCTAGGATATCCACCAGTCACATGGTTTGGTTTATGAGCAGCAAAAGGGTTGCCATAGCTCGGTCTACTCTTATTATTAGTCTATGAGATCTACTAATACAATCTCTTGCTCCAAGACGGAGGAGAGGTTCACCTACCATTTGTACTGGTCATCTCCAAATTTTCAATTTTGCCACTTGCATCCCTTTGCTTCTCACTACCTCATATGTTATTGGAATAAAATATTTCATAAAATTTTAACATCTCTTGGAAACGAAAGCGCAGAAGGAACTATTAGTTGAAGCTCTGTATAGTTTGCTTCTCATTTCAAATTTTAGACTTTTCTTGAATACGACAATGACGAGAAATGGGATAGATATGGAGTAATTTTTGCCTTTCGTCTTTAAATTGCCCGTTCCTTCGCTGTTTTGAGGGAGAAATATCTTTGAATAAATAAGTCGGTACTTTTTTTTTAGATAAATACTTAACAACCTAGTCATACTGCCCTAGGACTGTAAAGCGCAGTATCTGCACAAATGAGTTTTTAAGACTTTTTTTTTTAAGAAACGTGTTTTGGATTTCGTACTAACAGTAGGTAAATGTTGGAATTTGCTTTTTTTTTTTTTTTTTACATTTTCAGCGTAAACCAAATAAGCAAGCTTGTACAATAAAGCTGAAGTACAATAGATGATAAAAATGCAGAAAAAAAGAAAACGAGCAACAACAAAAAAAAAATGCAGTTACCGAGCTTTGTCTTTCCACGGCAGCATAATTTGACTGTGTTTTAATCACACAGAATGAAGAAATTTCATCTTCACCCATCAACTACTACAATTCAAAATTTCTAGACTTAAGTGCATAATAGTGCGATCAACTAAATTGGTTTGCCTAATCTTTTTTTAACATTTTAAACATTTTGACATGTATTTTAGTTTTTTACTATGAAGATAAGTTATCAGTTTTAGATAAACATTCAGTGGAAAATAAAGGCAAGGTTGCAGAAAATCTACCCACCTGTATTGTGGTATATGGGTCATTAAACCCTTGCTTTTGACAGGTCAATGTCTGAAACTTTGTTCGGAAATCCAGTTTTCAGATAACCTTCATTTATCGATAACTGATAAATTTAGAAATATGAAGTGAAGGCTAAGAGTTTCTTTTTTTTTCAAACAATTAATCGTTCATTAAGTATAGTAAACCTTAATAATAATGATACATCATTTATACACAGCCTCAAAATACATAGCCAAGTCTGAATAATCAATATCTATATAGATATTTTTTATTTTAGAAATAAGGTTTCAAAAATGTTTTCTTACTTGAATTATCAACAGAATCTTCCCTTTATACAGTTCAAAGGAAAGGACTAGAGAATGTTGCGTTTGTGCACTGTTTAGACAGGCTCATTTACAGTGTTTCTACTCTACTTTTTGTTTAAACTCACCAAAAACTTGATGTAAAGCCATAAAAGTTTTCCATTTGTCATTACTTTTTCAAAAAATTACATATTAAGAAAAATAATTCAATTTTATGTAACGAATGCTGCGATTTTTTTCGGTACTGTGAATGTTTGAAAATAAATTTTCGCTTAAAGGTTCAATCTAAGTCTAGGATTGACTCAGAACTGTAACATTTACAAGCGTGGCGAAATCAACTGTACCGTAGAGCCTAAAAATTTGAATTGAAAAAAAAAGTAAGAAAAATAATGCTCTAAAACTGTAATTGATTGCAAAAATTTGAATTTATCATGTGTAATTTTTTTTTTTAAACTGTGCCTTCTATATCTGAGGTGTGACCAGGCCGGAGGGAATGCCATGTCAGCCTAGTCGGGAACTTGGGGCCCGTGCATTGAGTGGGCCCGGAAACCCAAATGCTTGGGTTTATCAATAGATCTATTTCAAACAAATCTAAGAAGGTTGTTCTGCCTTTATATAGGAGTTTAGTAAGACCTCATTTCTAGAGTATGCTGTGCAGTTTTGGTCGCCTTATCTGAAGAAAGATATTTGTGTATTGGAAAGGGTTTAAAGAAGAGTAACTAGACTAGTAAGGAGACTTTCAGATTTAGATGATGATACTAGACTTAATATGTATCGCCTGGAGCAAAGGAGGATCAGAGGATACGTGATTCAGTTTTTTGAATTGATCAAAATGAATAACGTTAATGGATTAAATTTTTGCGCCCAAAGCAGGACGAGGGGTCATTGTTTTAAGCTATTCAAATCACAGGCTAACCTAGAAATAAGGAAAAACTACTACTTTAGTAGGGTTGTGTGGGCACTTGGAACAGCTTACCGGAAGAGGTGGCAATGAGCAAGGAGGTGGATAGCTTTAAGAGGGCCATTGATCTTCATTGAGGACTAATAAATTAACTAGGACCAGCCTAGCTGGGCCAACAGCCTGTTGCTGGTCGTCACATTTGTATTTGTAATAAACTCGAAAAGTGCCATAGTGCAAGATATGGAAATTGTTTGGCAAGATATTTTCGACATGTATCTCCTTATCAATAAGGATGTAGTTTGAATGAAAACTGTTACCTGCATTTCTGAAAAAATATTTCTTAAATTACATAAAATGCTCCCGTTAAATATTACGCCAAAATATTTTCGTTAAGGTGCTCAAACAACGAAAGGAAGGTTTAATATCACAAATTATATTTACAATCCCAAAGACAAAATTTTCATAAAAAAGTTTTTCTACTTCTACAAGCTCCTTTCACAATAATTATTGCCTTTTCCACTAATCCTTACGTCCAGAGAAAACTAAGAGAAGGAATCATACTAATTCCTACTGCAAACGACAAAAGATTCATGAAGATAATTGTCGACATAAAAAAAAGACTGACAGCGATTAATACTAAATTACGTCTGCAAATTGAAGTTGAAAATTAAATACGCATCGCATTTTCACGTGGGCATTTATTTTTCACGTGGACTTTCATGTGATGCATCAGACAAAGGAAGATTGGAACGAGATTACCCGGCCAAACAATCGATGCTCTCTAATGTCTGTGAACTTGCTTCCTGCGATGTTGGTGAATAGACGAGCAGAGCAGTAATTTCATTTCATCAATGTGAGCGGTAAGTATTAAAATTTGATTCAAAAGTAGAATTAACTTACATTATTATTCACCGGAGGCCTTCCGCAAATTTCCTCTCAAAACGTTACTTCCAAGATAAATCAACTTTAATAATGCTGAAATAATCGTGCTGTAAATTAATACGTAAGCGATAAAAACTAGATTGCAATCATTTAAGCATCGTGGTAATCACTTTCCTGAAGAAATTTTGTCATGTATCATACAAGACAGGGAGTTGAAATGAGTATGGTTAGTATTGGATATTGTCTCCGATGACGTCATCATCTAACCTGACATCATCCATGAACACAAATTATGGGTGTCGCATTGACAGGTAATGCCAATGTACCTGACCAAAACGGGTGGGAAAGACTGCACTGAAAATGACATACAAATGATTGCAAAGGGTGGGGGGGCGGGTCCGTGGTCGAGTGGTCAGAAGTATCAGCTCCAACACCAGCTGCGCCGCCTGTCGCAGGTTCGGTTCCGTAGAGGGGAGATATTTGGGGGGGGGGGGGGGATGGGTGATCGAGGGGAAATACCTCATCTCAACTCTATGTTCTATTCTCACCTTTGTCCTTGGGGGTAATTCCCTTCTCTTTTTGACGTAAATTTTATTCTGACTTGTGCTTTGTGTATGCAGGGGATAACTTATTAGAACCATAGTTTTGGGACAAAAAGAACGGCTCAAACATTTTTGCGTTAATAACTGATTTTAAAACAAATTTAAAAGCTACACAGTGTGTATAGCTTGTACTAGCGGTAGTGCCTAGTTAGCGGTAGTTTAAACAAGTGTTGAAGAGAAGTTGGGCAATGTCACGAGATGGTAATCCATTGAATCACTATGTCTTAAAAAGGTCTACACTAAAAAACTACTACAAAACGTAAATTTTATTTTTTAAAAGCCTTTTCTTAGCTATGTGAATAGAAATCTTTAACCAGAGTCTAGTATATCAGGGATAGCCAACTTGGCTGTCAATTAGATAGAGTTTATATGTAGGAAATAGGTTGTGGCTTATCTTTGAACAGAAGACTTCGTGTAAGAAGGGGGCATCTCAACTTTTTAAAAACTTTCAGGCATAACAAAAAAAAGTTTTTTCCAACTCATATTTAAAGATTGTTTCCTTTTTTAATATGTTAAAATTTGCCTCTATGAAACCAATTTCAATGACAGGTCAATAAAACATTCTGTCAACTTTGTTTAGTTATTTGTTACGCGTTGGAACTTTACCGTTATTGTTTTAAATACGCTTTGGATTTTTCAATATTAATGTTTGGTTCTAATAAAAAAATTGAGATTCATGTGATGAAAAACACATTAGTTTCAAAGTAACACAGCAGCTTCGGTAACGGTTTTCCTCACTTTCTTCTAAAACGTAGCCTGTTATAGCTCCTATTTTTTCCAAATATCTTACGCAATGTTGGTTGGTGCTGAGTCTTTCCTCAACATAATGAAGAATAGCAAAGGATGTGTTTAGGGGGAGATGTATCCCCAAACTCAGAAGGATATATCACCGATAGAAGCCCTCGAATTACTGACGTGCTGTAGTGAGAAATAATTCATGAAATAATTCTTTCCAATGCTAGTAATGTGCATATTTTGATAAATTAACAGATGTTTTCAAAAATGTAGGTATTACTTGATCGGCAATTAAACAAATTATTGAATGTAGGGTAAGTGCATCAGTGCTCGGCCAGTAACACTTTAGAAATAATGTGTACTGTTAAATTCTGTAAATAGTAATTATTTTTATGATTAATTTGTTGAAATCTGACTAAATTAGGTATTTATTCCATTATTTTTCATCTAAAATTAGTGTAGTAACTTAAGGTGTAAATAGTATCTTGTAATGAATATACAACCCCCTTACATTCGAATGAAGTATACGGTCCCCCCATTTCTGAGCGATAAGATTTATGAATGGAATTAAAAGAAAATATGAGAAATTCGTAGAACTTTGTAGGATTTTCTAGATAATTCTTCGCTCGATATTAAACGCCGGGCGTCTTGTGAATGGGGGAGTCAGTTTGTTTGTTTTCTAACTGTGGAGTCTCGTTTTCAACGTTCCGCTGGAAGTGTGTATCAGCCTTTGTGCTGTGTTTTTGCGTATTTTGATGTTAATACGTGTGGCATCGTTGAGCTTACTGTGTTAATTGATATTTGCCTAATTGCTATGTTTAATTCAGCAATTGCTAAGGATATTTCTTGTACATAGTTGTAAATAAATCTCCTGTGTTTTCTCAAGAACTGCATCGTCATTAAAGAATTTCTTGAAGTGGCTGGACTCGTAACAGTATCAAGTTTAAAATAAAAATGGGGGGGGGGACATCTCCCAAACTCACTAATCATCCTTTTTTTAGCTCAAAGCAGTAGTTTACGGATTCCTTTTCTTTCATTAGTAATGATCCATTTTGTTTGAAGTTGTGTAATCATCTTTCTACTTTGTCGTTTGCTTTTTTTTCCAAGTAACCGGGAACACCTCAAATATTCATTGTACAATATTCTGTTATCACTTCAGTTTTAAAGAGATGTAATGTTTTAATGAAAAAGTAAATGCCTTTCAAAACTAAGTTCTGTTTAAAGGGGTTAGCCGACCACTTTGTTTAGGGATCCTTTGCATTTCTAATAGTTAGCCATGTTAGATTGTCTACTGATACTACGCTGAGTGGTGAATTTACCATGGAGTTAGTCACGTTATTAATTCTTTGTGGGATCGTGGTTTCACTTGAAGCCAGCTAGCCTTTTATTATTTTTTTTCCAGCCAATTGTTGAAGCCACTGTGTCAGATGGCTGAAAAAATAATACAAGACTAAGTGGCTTCAAACGAAGCGTTTCTGCAACCATTTTTTTTTTCTGAAGAAAAACTTGAAATTAGTGTCTTAACTATTTTTCAAAAGCTATCAATTTGATTTTTGAGCAATCACGATTGTTTATTGTTCTCACTTGACTGTTTTGATGTCCTATGATTTTATTTTCCCCCGGCCTCCCTCTGCAGCACCATCGTCGGCCGACCGCCTCACGATGCTGCTCCTACAGCGAAAACCGTCTCCAGATTGCGTCACTTGCCTACACACACACACGCATACATACACACACCTACACAAAACTACACGCAGACATATACACACTAACAAACACACACACACACACACCTACACATACACACAACTACCCACATCTAAACATACCCCCCACACACAAACACACATGCCTACACACACATACACCTACCCCCCCCACACACACGAACACACACGCCTAAATACACACACGCTCGTGATTGCGAAAAACATAATTTGAATTCAAGATGTCAAAGTTCAAATTATTTTATTTTATTTTATTTTTCTTCTGCTGTTAATTGCAACTAACGAATTTCTAAAACAAATTTCTTAAATTCAGTCAGCTGATGCGTCAAAAATTTAAGTTCCAATGCTAAAAGGATTGGTTTAGTTGTTGGTTCCTAACAGATCTTCTTACATTATGAAACGAATGATTTGAATTTAAGGTGGGCGCTCTGCTGTTAATTAACATTCTACTAATAGAATTTGGTGAAATTACTTTTACAACTACGTTAGCTAAAACTATTCCAAAATGTGAAAAATCTGCGATTGATCTTTCTATTACTCATTATGCTAAATTTAGATGCTGTTCTAAGTGCTCAAGAGTCTGTTATTACGTTTAGGATACTTTTTTCAAACATTGTTTTAGCTTCCTATTACTGCCGCTATAAAAATATTTAAGTTCGTAGGTCTTTTTCCTGAGTTGAACGATAAAATTTACAAAGACATGAAGAATTCATAATACGGGTGTAAATACTGTGATTATCAATTTTTCTGGAATAATGATATGTTTTCAGTTCCGCATTAGATTTTTTTTTCTTTTTTTTTCATTCAATTCCTTATACCCGATAAGATTAGTGAAAATGAAACGATCTATCACTGAATTTCGATTGTTTATTACTGGTGCATTTGCTCGTGTTAAAAAGACCTTGATTTTCAAAGTATTTTTTTTTTAATTTCTGAAACGGACTGAGAGAAATAACAACAAAAATATACATCCTTGAGTTTTACCGATATTGTGTTCTTGTATTGATTTCTGAAATTCATAGTTTATCGAAAATCGATAATCGAGTCCCGACTGCAGGTGCTTTAACCTTATGTATTTTTCGAAGTTCTGTCTGTTAATTACAAATTTCTAAAAGGCAGTTTCTTTGGTCTAACCTTGACGAAACTATTGATCATTTAACTATATCCCCCCTTTTTATTTTATTTATTTATTTATTTATTTATTTTTTTGAGCAATCACGATATTATTGTTCTCATTTGACAGTTTTGAATTCCTATGATCTTATTTTCCCGCCAGCACCCTCTGCCAGCACCACCGTCGCGTCGACTGGTCTCACGATGCTTGTCCTATTGCGAAAACCGTCTCCAGGTTGCGTCCATATCCTACATTTACACACACACACACACACACGAATGCCTACATACACGAACACCTACACACACGAACGCCTACACACACGCGCGCGTACACACACAGCACTGCATACACAACAAGCACACACATGCATATATATACACACACACACACAAACACACGCACCCACACAAATGCGCCTACACAAACACACACGCGGATTCATACACACACACATTCGTGATTGTGAAAAACATAATTTGAATTCAAGATGCCAAAAATTCAAATTAATATATATATATATATATATTTTTTTAGTTTATTTATTTATTTATTTATTTATTTATTTATTTTTATGTTTGGAACATCCTGATTGAAATATTACAATTTATTCAGATAAATATTTTATTTATATCTAGAAAATCAATTACCGTGCTTGAAGATCCAAACCATACTCATCTTATGAAATTGATTTTCTATTATTTTTAAGAACAGTAGCATTATACTTCCCCTACTCCACTAAAAAATGTTTATTTTTAAATAAATATTTCTATTGAAAGAATTCTTTAATCGCTACTGATTGAAGTATTTATAGAAGTAGTTTATATAGCAACAATAGAGTAATTGATTTTGATATATTTACTGCTTTTTAGTAAAAATGTAAAAATTGCGTATCATTATCAATTTCAATGTTAACATACCGTCTGTCTCAGATGCCGATACAGTAAAGTTCATTTTTCATTACTTTCTTATATTTGTGAACTTTAATTAATTCGATAGCAGTTATGAAATTATTGCAGAAAAATAGATCTAGCACAATTAATTCAGATTCATTTTTAGATTCAGAATACTAAAATTTCAAAAGGTAATTTTGCAAAGATCATTCTCATTGTTTTTTCCGTAAACAAATAGCATTAACTTCGATAAGAGATTCACATAATCATGTATAATAGAAGTAAAAGCAGCCTAAATGAAACACAAATTAGCAATAAATTTGTGAGATATTAATAACGTCGAATAGATGTTCGAAACATTGAAATTGTCAAGAAAAAAAGTTTTACCTTCTGAGAAACGTTTTAATTGGTATTACGGAATTAAAACTTTGAACAAAATTCAAAGTATTTTAAACTTCTAAAGTTTTTAAGTTTTGAAGTGCGGTGACACTTGAGAAGATGATTTGTCCAGTTTTTATTAAGAGTTCTGGGGATTGGTATTTAAAAGTAAAAGAAAAAATACCCTCTCCCAATTATTCTTGAATGAGCATTGGTGATTATTTCATTCAAGAGATCGTTAAATTTTTCCAAATCTAGTTCGGATCTGTTGGAGGTTATGGAGTTGCACAGCGTTAAAACAAGCTTTCAGGTTTATAACTATATCGAATATACAAGGTGTTCCGTTTTAACCTGTGTTGTAGTTCGTATAGAGAGAGGTGACACTTGGTTATAACATTACATTTATTCTCAAAGGTAGTTAAAATAAAAACATTAGCAAGAACAAGAAACCTGGAACAAGACACGCAACAAGTACACAAGTGAGATTCAACATGGCCGATTCATTCAGTTCACTTCTTCATTTTATCTGTTGAGTGCTAGTCAACGTTGCCAGATATGACACTCTCCTCCTTATTTGTTAGTTAGAAAACAAATAAAAATACACAATGATGTACAAAATAAATTATTACAAAGTAATATATACATTCATGAATCAATGCCATATCTTTGAATTGGTTTTACGTTTCGCTTTGGTCTGGTAGAACGTATCGGTGATTTTTGCGATTCAGCATTCGGAGGATTTTCGGGCTTAACTATTGACGGTTCTGCATTAGGTAATGTTTCATTTGTACAATTATTTTGAGCATTTTCTTCATTAGGTTTGCTAGCAATATCTAATGCAGGTAAAATAGCATTCCTAATGGATGGTAAATTAACATCACGGTTCATATTAGTTAAATTTGAAAAACTAGATTTTTCTTCGTCTATTACAGACTTTCTAAGATGATCAGAATGAACATATCGTGTTTTGTTATTAACTTTAACTAAAAATGTATTCTGGCTTATAACTTTAGTAATTTTACCAGGGAACCATTTAATTACATCACCTCTAGTTGATTTAACCCACACCCTCTCATTTATTTCAAAATTTCTTTTAGTAGCGTTGCGATTGAAATAAGATTTTTGATAATCCTGATACTTTTTTTCTTTTAACAAATGATTACTTCTAACCTTCGTAATAACAGTTTGTGGCAAATAGCCAAAAATTAACTCTGCAGGAGTTTTTAACGTTACTGATGAAGGAGTATTCCTATAAGCAAAAAGTGCCGAATCTAATCTATGTTGAAAATTATCATATTTACGATCAGAAAATGTTTGTCTTTTCAACATGTTTTTAACAATAGATACTGAATTTTCCGCTGCACCATTAGAATTTGGATGATATGGTGGAGAATTTGCTGGATTAATCCCGTTCGATTTAAAAAACTTTAAAATTAAGTCAGATTTAAGTTGCTGAGCATTATCAGATACTACATCACTTGGTAAGCCAAAACAAGCAAATAATTTTCGTAATTGAGTTATTGTCGATTTTGAATCAATGCTATTTACTACAGATACGTCGATCCATTTCGAATAGGAATCTTTAACAATTAAAAGATTTTTACCCTCAAATTCCGCAAAGTCTATGTGTATTCTTTCAAAAGGCTTGCCAGTTAAAGGCCAAAAATTTGATTTTACTTTTGGAGCTGAAGGTCTTGTGAGTTGGCAAGGTATACATTTATTTACAAAATTTTCAATAAACTGATCAATTTTTGGGAACCAAAAATAAGCTCTAGCCAACTGCTTCATTCTAAAAATACCTGGATGCTCATTGTGAAGAAGCTCCAGTATTTTGTTATGCCATATTTCAGGAACCACTAACCTATTTGCTCGAAGTAAACAATTTCCTTCAACACTTAATTCATTCTTTACCTTTTTGAATTCCTTAAGATTTTCTTCAACATCAGTAGGCCAACCAAACTTAGTGTAATTCAACACTTTTGATAAACAAGGATCAAGAGATGTTGCTCTCTGAATATCATCAATTTTTAAATTTTCAAAATCAGAAAAGAAACATATGAAATGTGTGAACTCATCAATTGGTTCATCATCTTTACATGGTAATCGAGATAGTGCATCAGCGAGCAACAACTCTGAACCCTTTTTATGCCTTATTACATAATCATAATTTGAAAGGATTATGGCCCATCTTTGCATTCTCGCGTTAACCATAGTTGGTACAGGTTTATTATGACCAAATAATGTTAACAATGGCCTAGAGTCTGTCTCGATGGTGAATTTTTGACCTTGTAAAAATTTATTAAACTTTTTTATACCAAAAATTATGGCCAAAGCCTCTTTATGCACTTGAGCATAATTTCTTTCAGCTTTACTCAAAGTTTTGGAAGCGAAAAAAATTGGTCGAAGCTCACCGCCAGGAAATTCATGACACAAGACAGCCCCCACGCCATAGTCTGATGCATCACATTGCAAAACTATTGGTTTTGCCATATCACAATGAACCAAGATATTATGCTTTTTTAACAAAGTTTTGCTATGTTCAAAAACTTTTACACAATTTTTATCAAATTTCCACTTAACATCTTTTTCCAGTAATTTATAAAGTGGACGAAGAGTATTAGATAAATTTGGAATAAAATGAGAATAATACCCTAATAATCCAAGATAACTTTTCAGTTCAGTACAATTTGTAGGCACCGAAGCTTGATATATATCATTGCACTTTTCATCTAAAGGATGGACACCAGTGAAATCTTTCTTATGCCCTAAAACTTGAATACTGTCTTTAAAGAATTCACATTTAGAAAGATTTATCTTAACATTGTAAGAATTTAGCCTATCCAAAACAATTTCAGTTCTTTTTATACATTCTTCTTTTGTATTTGCCCTTATAAATAAATCATCTATGTAACAATTTGTATACGAAAAATCTTTCAATATTTCATCCATCTTTTGTTGGAAAAGAAAAGAAGCTGATTTGATCCCAAAAGGAAGTTTAGAATACCTGAGTAAACCTCTGGGGGTATTTAATGTTAGCAATTCCTGTGATTCAGGGCTAATTTGAATCTGATGGAAAGCTTTTGATAAGTCTATTTTAGAAAAATATTTCCCACTTCCCATACTAGTTATAATTTCTTCCTGAGATGGTAGAGGATAAAATTGAGTTTCACAAAACTTGTTGACAGTAAGTGAAAAATCCCCGCAAATTCTAACAGCTTCCCTACCATTTCCATCAAGTTTGGGAACAGCAACTATTGGTGTTGCCCATTTGGAATGACCAACAGGGTACAAAACACCATTGTTAATAAGAGTATCCAACTCCTTATCAACAAGATTTCTTAAAGCATAAGGGACTGGTCTACTTTTGCAAAAAATGGGAATAGTTTCCGATTTCATTGCTATATTAATAGGTACACCCAAAATACCAGTTGTATCATTTAAATTAAAACAATTTGGATATTTATGCTTAAAATACTCAACAGTAGAAGAGACATTATCAAAATTTACACTTTTATCAAGTACCATATTTATACAATCATCAATCCTAATTTTCAATATTTTGATCCATTTTCTACCCAACAAAATAGGCTTATTATCATTATCACAATCAACCACAATTAATGGTAAACTGTAACACTTATTCAAATAAATTACGGGTACATCATAATTTCCTACAATTTTTAAATCATTGTTAGTGTAAGATTTCAATATTGGGGCTGGTTTCGACTCTATGTAATTTAATTTCAATTTTTTAAATTTATTTAACGAAATAATTGAATATTCACTGCCAGTGTCAATTTGCATATTCACTTTCACCCCATTGATATGAACATTAGTAGTGTATGGGTTAACGCTACCCAAATTCTTAGACATAACAATGTTATTCAAATGTTCTGATTGTTCACTCACACTTACGTTACCCGAATTTTTAGAAAAATTGTTATTCAAATAAGGTTCTGGTTTATCACTTACATTTGCAGCACCTTCAAGAAAATTCGTATTTGAAGCTTTACATGCAGGCTTAATGTGACCCTTTACACCACATTGATAACACGTAGCATTCTTGAATTTACACTCTCCTCTGTGAAATTTAGCACAGTGCTTGCACGATTTTATTACTTTTGTAATTTGATGAGGATATGTTGGCTTTCCAAAATTCTTCCGTGTCGAATCTTTTGGTTTTACTTTCTTATACTCATGAATTTTGAGGACGCTTTGATTTTCTTCTTTTAGTGACTTGGTCTCTCTAGATGCTGTTTCCATAGCAAGAGCCAGTTCAGAAGCTTTAGCAAAATCAACGTCTTTTTCACTGAGTAATTTGTTTTGAATTTGTTCGGACTGTAATCCACAAACCAATTTATCTCGAAGTGCGTCGTTTAGAAATGCACCGAAGTTGCACTTGCTGGCGAGTTCCTTTATTTTTACAATGAACGTTGAAATATCTTCATTACCTTGTTTGAGATTGTAGAAGCGAAACCTTTCCATAATGGTTGAAGAAGCCGGGGAATAGTAATCCGTTAAAACTTTCACAATGTCGGCATATTTTACATCTTTAATTTCTTTCGGCTGAAGTAAGTTGCGAAGCAATGAGAAGGTCTTCTTTCCAATTGCAGTCAACAAAAGGGCACGCTTTTCATCATCGGAAGTGATTTTGTTGGCCTCGAAGAAAAAATCCGCTCTCATGAGGTATTCCACAAAGTTGTCCCCTTCGACGAAACTTTGCAAATGAGCAATACCAGTGTTCGGCATCTTATCGTAATATTTTCCAATTTACTCGTCGCCAATATTGTAGTGTGTGGGAGAGAGGTGACACTTGGTTATAACATTACATTTATTCTCAAAGGTAGTTAAAATAAAAACATTAACAAGAACAAGAAACCTGGAACAAGACACGCAACAAGTACACAAGTGAGATTCAACATGGCCGATTCATTCAGTTCACTTCTTCATTTTATCTGTTGAGTGCTAGTCAACGTTGCCAGATATGACAACCTGCAAGACCTTTATTTTTGCAACCGTTAGTCCTAGATGTATACTTACAATTGCATAAATGTTCAAAATAAGATGCAGAGTTAAGGTATCAAAAGTTTGAAGTAAAAATAAAAATGAGTCAAAAAATACAAAATTTAACTTTTTATTCGTGTCCCAGGTCCCCTAACTTATATTTAGAGAATAAATCTCCATTAAAAAATAATTCCAATGCAAAAAGTTTGGAATTATTACGACTAATACTCATCGAGATACGAAACGCAGTGTTTAGTGACTTACACCACTTTTCACTCGCCGTCAATGACGCCTTTTGGGTTAAAATATAGCGGTTAACAAGTGTTTAAAATTATATGTGTCATGTGTGCATAGAGTGTGGTTTTTCAAGTTGTTCAATGTTTTGTAGTGTCTTTGCGTATCACGGCATAACATTTGCATTTATTTTTGAATAGCAATGGAAAATATACCTTATTTTCCTTACCTTATTTTTCTTATACCTTATTTTTCTTACTTTGACGACCTGCCATTTTTCTGAAAGGGCGATGAGTTCCAATCTCATCTTCTGTTTGGTCCCCTAAAACTTTATCAGTAATAATTTTCAATGGAGATTATTTCTTTAAATATTAGTTAGGGACCTAGAGCCCGTATAAAAAGTAAAATTTTGCATTTTTTAAATTCATCTTTAATTTTCCTTCAAACTTTCAATATCTTAACTCTGCCTCTGATTTTGAACATTTTTTGCAATTGGAAGTATGCATCTAGAACTAACGATTGCGAAAATGAATGTCTTGCAGGTTAGAACGGAACACCCAATATGATGTCTTAATATCACAAAGGTTTTGTCACTCTCTTTTCTCTTCTTTTAATGGATTTTGGATGAGAGAATCTACCCTTTGCATTGCGGAATAGTGGAATATTAAAAAAACTAAAAATCAATAACAAACTGAATCAATTAATTCAGAAAGGGCGTAAGTTCAATGGATTTCGCTGCAAAAAATCCGAAACGTTACTGACAATTTCCCTGGAACATTTCGGGACTTGACAGGTTTGAGTCTATTTCTCCGTACAATCAAGTATCTGTGCAAAAAAAGTTTCCTGAATTGCTACAAGTTTCACTAATGCAGAATTTTCACTGGTGTAAAAAATATTTTTAGTCACCAGTTTAAAGAGTGACTAAGCGTGTTTATTTAGTGTATCGGCTTTAGGTTGATTACGGCCCGTCCGGATTGACTAAGCTCCCAGTGAGAGAGAGCATAAATCACTGGATAGCTGCAGCTTTATAAGGTAAGAATTGCCGGCAATCAAGTTGCTAGGTTCTATCTTACAATGGGGTTGTTTCCTTCCGTCAGAAGTAGTACTTTTTGTCACTAAAATTGATAGAATAAGCAAAAAAATAAATAAATAAATAAATAAATAAATAAAAATAAAGTAAAATAAAATAACATGGACCCAGAAAATACTTTTATTTTCCCAACAGTTATTTTTTTATTAATTTTTTAAAATGTCCGATTTTTCAAACAAGGCGTGGTCTTGATGACGTTACAAATGATGCTTTTTGGCGTATCTTTCTAGCGTTTCCATGTTATGATAATCAAGAAGCGAATTAAAATTGCACTCTACGCTTGCTATCAACCATATCATTGCCAACACACGTGAGTAAAGATGTGTATTAAATGTTTTGATCTGTGAATGGCAACACTGAATGGCATTTAATCATTTGTGATGTCATCGGCAGAAATATAAACAATGAAAGCGCAGCGATTTAAGTAATTTTTAAAAATATTAAGCTTAAACAAATTATTTTAAAAATGGTCAGATCCTATGTTAAGCATGCTTTTTCAGAAAAAAATACATTTAAAATTTTGGAAACGGCCCCATTCTTCTTTGGCTATGATTGCATTTATGCTTCTGGATCTTTGTTATTTAATCAGGAAGGTTCTTATCAATAACGTTTACCTACGTAACTTTTTTGAAAGTTCAAGAAGCATGTCTGGCTTTAACCGGGATGATTTGCATATCCTGCTGAACGTTTCAAGGATGATTTTAGAAAGTTTACCGACATTTAGCGGAAATCGTTCCTGTTTTTTGCACACGTTCCAGGCAGAAATTAGGCACATCAGTTGCCCATTATTTTCCAGGAACGCTTAAAAATTGTTTTTCCATTGTTTTGTAGGACTTATGCCCTTTTCTAAAGTAATCGATTCAACTATTTTGCGAAATCTTTATCAGCTTCGAATGATATGTATCCTCCGGAGAAAAAGGTCGTTTAATATATTTGAGTTCCTAACTGCGTAAGACGACAAAACTGATTTATTAACAATCTACGCATTATTTTCTCAAATAAAAAGAAACAGACAACGCAGACTGGACTTTGATAATAACGTGTGGAAGATGAGAAGGACGTAGAAATATCGAAAATTGATAAGATGATTGAAACGAAATTTATTTTTAGATTGCGATTCTATTTTTCTTTTTTCTTTTTTTCCTAACTTCCTTTTTACTTGATGTTGTTTTTATGATTATTGAGAAATGTAATTGAAAAGTGGAAAACAGCAGAGCTACTAATGAAATTTTTTTCACAACACAAAATTGGGCGCATAAAATTTCAAAGATCTAATACCTACTAACAATTCTGAATATTTATTTTTTTTTAACTTACTTTTACAAAAAAGGAAGTATTGTGTTCGTAAAAAAATTTTCACTCAAAAATCGGCCTTAATTTTCATTTTGCTCGACCCCGAATGAATATTGAGTGTTTTTTTTTTCCAACCCGACCAGACGTGGATATATGCCTAAGAACGTACAGACACCCGAAGTATCCATTTTACAATTCCCGAGTTAATTACAAGGAGTTTTCTCGTGACGTCCGTATGTACGTATGTATGTGCGTATGTGTGTATGTGCGTATGTGCGTATATATCTCACATAACTCACAAAAACAGTATGTTCTAGAAAGTTGAAATTTGGTACGTAGACTCCTAGTTGGGTCTAGTTGTGCACCTCCTCTTTTTGTTGCATTCGAATGCCCCAAAGGGGGTCTTTTATTTTTCATTTAGGAACAAATTCGTCGCCAACGGTGAACTGACTTGGCGGAGGGTTGCCATTTCCTCGCGGGAGTCGGGGAGACACCCCCCCCATGGAGATTCTAAAGCCTTTTGTATCTGAAGATTTGAAGAGTTCCAGATGTTCAATCGTTCTTCTCTTTTAACTAATGTACTCATTTGCTACTGTTGAAAAACCGCAACTGATACCGCGATTTTTCTCTTTGAGTGGGCCTGGAAGAAGTGTCATCGCGCCGTTCGACCCCTGAGCGTTGTGCGAACTAATGCATCTACTAATCAGAATGAATTCGCCCTAAATTTCCCCTTTTACTGATCATTGAGGGAAGAAACATTATTATTTATTTCCACTTTTGCTGATTTATATCATTGAGGTTGTAAAAACAAAATAACCTTTTTGGTCTGCTACGGGAGTTGTTTTAGGGGAGTATTCTTCTTTTTTTTTAATTTAAAGAAATGGTTTAAACGAAGAAATAAATTTAAAAGTTTCTCTAGCAGCTCTAGTTTTCAGATAATTTCAGCTGCTTTACCCAAATTATGCAGTTTTAACTCCATTTTATGCATTTCTAAATCAAAGTGTAGGCCTCTGAAACAAGGACTGCCTCCAGCATGTTTGCTCTGCTATAATCAGTTGGCAGTCTAGTTACATTCAGAAAAACTCACTACATGAAGTAAATATCTAGTAAGTTTAGTAACAAGGCTTCAACGAATTGCGGTCAACTTGTAAGTTCTTGCAATGCATATATTCGCTTTGCGTGATGTGTGACGAATTGGATCTTTGTATGTAATATTTTCAGGGTCCGACTAATGTAGACAATAAACAAAATTTTTTGGGGGTCCTCTACAGTCAAACCTTATAAACAAAAGCATTAATAAAGAATCAGGGGTAGTAGTTTCAGGGGTGTTCAGGTGTTAAATCACTTATTCAAAGCAACCCACACTTGTACACATGAAAAACTAGATAAATTCAGGAGAGTACCTTAATTTTCTTACATAGAAACTGCAGCAATTTTAGTATTTTTGGGGCTCTTAAAAATTAGGGACCCATGGCCAACAGCCTAATTGGTCTGGTTGGTAATTGAGCTCTGATTCTTTTGTATAATACACTTTGAATAAAAATTCCATTATTTGTTTTTCATTTGATCTATGGATGTAACTTAAACCCATGTCACAAATATTTCAATGCTATGTTTTAGAAATTTGAGCTCCTGCGCAAAAATTGATGCCCCGTAAGAAATGCTTTGGTGAAACGGATGCAACGTGAAAATGCAACTTCAGACCGTTTAGTTACATTCATTCCAATAAAAGATTAAACAAAAAATAAAATGTGTTAGCATCTCACCCCTTCCCCCCCCCCCCCCCCCGCACACACAATCGTACTCCGATTTCCCTGCTTTCCTTAACAAGGAGGAACAAGCGAAGTCTTAATTACATCGTATGCAATACTTCACACTTCACTGTTGCATTTTATGTAGAGGTCAAGTCCACCGAGAAGTTAATCGGGTCAACGAGAGAACATGAACCAACGGGACCCCACCTTACCCTAGCCTTGTCAAATAGAAACGCAGCTAAAAGGGAGCTAAGAAAATACGAACCTGTACAGCGAAATAAATGCGGTGTGCTGATCTTCTGACAACAAGCTTTAGCTATAAACTATCTGAATTCTATTTAACGTGTAAAAAAATCACCTAATAAAATAAGTACAGATTTTAGCTTCTGAGAATTCCTATGCAAACTAAGCTCTGACACGGGACATCTTGTGGCTGCATAAAGTTTAAAAATTTCATACGACTTATTCATACAAATGTATCGAAATTTATTTTGGATTTAAAAAAAAATGTTGAAAACTCTCATAACTGTCTCTCTAGTGAAAGTCACTGGTTATTCTTTGTGCGGACTCGTCTCCAGATTAGAGGTGCTTTAAATGCAGTTTTACCTACACGGGTATGTACTAATTTGTGAGGTTTATTTTATTATTTTTTTTAAACTTTTAAATTACTCAAAAAATCATATATGTTTCTACAATCAACTCTCTTTAGAATACGCAACCAGTTTCGAAGAAGGCAATGCAAAATGATGGTAACAGTAAACGAAATGCTCTCGTAAATTATTTTAAAACAATTTTTTACTGTGTTGTGCCATTTTTGTTCATTTATTTTTTAACTCTTAACATGCATTTCAGCCCAAAGTATCCTATTCAACGTTTATCATATTTACGACGAGCCCTTTTTGTATGCATACATTACACAAATGAGTAACATGTATATAAGTATTGTGTTCTTGATAATATCGTGTATATCATGATGCATGCTATGGTATATGCATAAAACAGTATGTTATGCATTTAAGTTATTTTTAATAGACATTTACTCACTATTTTCAATGACTCAATATTTTCAATATTCTCAATAACTGTATTTTGTTTGTGGTCATTAATCATTAAGTTTAAATAATTAAAAAAAAAATTTCATGTAGTTTTGTTGAAAATTGATCATAGATCTTATAATTAAATACCTATTCCGAAATATTAATTCTAATCAGTGGATAGGGTCATATTTCATTGAAAGTCGTAGGTGTACGAACACTTTTGGGAGCCACTGTAATTATGCATCTCAGAATACCGTAGATTGCAATGTTCTGTGTCAGAGCTGCTTGTTCTGCGATCTTACTAGTTAGTCGGCTCATTCTGACCTGTAGCTCATTCTGCTATTTAACCCCCCCCCCCCCCCCCAATGCAATGTTTTAAAATGAAATCTTTATTAGGAAATACTGCAGCAATGCGTATTTTCACAAATTATGACGTTTCTTTTTCATTAAATTCCGCATACATAGTAAAAAAGCTTTGACCAAGCTTCCAAGCAGCAACGCTTTAACTTAAGAATTATTCCACGTAAACATTATCAGCCGGTTCGATGGATGTCAACAGCTATGAAACGATTGTTAAAAACGTATTTTCATTACGTTAAAAATATGAAAATAAAAAATTTAGAAAGAAAACCATGACTTTCTTTTCTACTCAACTTCGAATCAAGATATTTTAGTATTTTAACCATGGAATATTTTCTTGTTCATTCCTGCTGTTTTTTTTTTTTCATTTTGCAATTCCATTGTCGTAGAATGAAACAATATGGTTGACTGTCCCACGGACTATCTGCTTTAGGAATTGCTCAGAATGTGTTAGATATCGTAAAAGCAGCCTAAACCATAAATTGAACAAACAATATGAATCAAATTTTATTTTGGCGTCTATGTCCTTAGTATCTGCAAATATACCTTATACAGCGCAACCTCTCTGAGCAGCCACCCCTTCGTTCCGCAAAATTTCGGCCGTTCAAAATGGGTGGCCGCTTTAAAGGGTTTTCGTTACAGTTGCAATGTTATTCTATATTACGCAATATAAGTTAGTGTAATACATAGAATGAAATTTGAGACTGTTCTAAAATGGAAATAGTATATTATTTAATTATTGTTTACATTTTTTCGAAGAAAGGATACAATTTGGGAATAAAGTTTTCAATTTTCTCCTACAATTGTTCACAAAATCAAATTCAAAATGTTGCTTGTTGCAATTCAAATGTTTTTCAGTTCAAAATGACAAAAAAATTGCTCTAACCAATTTATTTATCATTGCATCTGAGCAGATTTCTAGTGAAATGTAGTGTTGTAATTAATTTGTTACCCTGACAACAATAAGAAATGTAGTGATATGGAAGCAAACTAATGAACTAATCATGTAAATATTCTTATTTTATGTAATAAAGTGTTTCAGTGTATTATGAATTTTATTGACTCAAATTTTTAATGCAATCTTTATTTTTGATGCAAACAATACAATTGGGAAAATGAGAATACATACCAAACTGATTGAAGTCAAGGTAAATTTAATATAAAAGGAAATAACTAATGAAATTGCCTATTGATCATTAGAATATTAGCTCTATATAGGCTGTAGTACACATTACGTAGCATAAAAAACATTGTTTTACGAAAAACATTGAATCATTTCACCAGAAATGAATTGAATTTGTGGGATCAAAGCTATTTTTTAAATTAGACATCTTTCATTACTTTTCATCATTGAAAGACTATCACTCATTATCATGTTACCGACCTTTGTAAAAAATTATTATTATTATTATTATTTATTTTTTTTTTGCACAATCTAAAACATTTTCACTTTTATTAGATTCTGTTGAATTTGTCAAAGTGAAGTTTCAGTACGAGTTCTCTCGAGTACATTTCGGGACGAAAATAGTTTTAAACATGAGTTTTTAATTGTTTCCATCCAGGTATAACTATTTTGAATAGTTTCGTACGGCGAAATGGATCAAGCTTATTCTCTTCCTACTTAATCATGGAAAATTATCGAACTTTATCGAATATCGGAGCAACTTGCACGCTTAATAAGGGGACCCACTAATGATTTTTGGAAAACTGCTGAATGATCCTAGTCGTTGTTACTTTTTAGGAAACTCTGTAAAGATACATTTACCGGGCTTTCCCCCTTCCCCATCTCTCTTATTAATTCTGTCTTCTCTTCCTTTCCTCCGAAAACACCAATCACTACCCATCACCCCCAGAGGCGCGGAAGAAAAAGCTATGTCCGTAAGGTTAGTTCCCCCTCCCTCCCCCCCCCCCCCCGGAGATCATCAGTGAAATTGTTAATGAGGTCTAAGGATATCAATGGTGCAATACTGTACTGCCGTGTGCAGGGGAAAAGCAGTAACTGCAAATTTTTCATTTTTTGATTTTTTTTGCATTTTTGTCATCTATTGTGCGTTATCTTTACCGTACAAGCTCGCTTATTTGGTTTCCGCTGAAAATAACGCTCGAAAAAGACGTCTAATTCCAACACTTTCCTATTGTTAGCATTAAATCCAAAACGCGTTTCTTCAAATATCTTGAAAAATCATTTCTGCAGTGACTGCTGTTTACCTGCACAGGGCAGTATGATAAGGTTTAAGGCGAGCTGAACGATGGTTTTTCTTGATCGTAAGAGGTCTGTGATGAATTTCCCTACTGAATGGAAAACTGGTAGTCGGCCCCGCTTAAACGAATACCGTGAGTTCCAAGAAATATTATTCGAATCAGCGGGGAAATTTTATTTATTTTTCCTGATTGACAACGTTTGTCTTAAAACGTTATAATAAATCAATATCTAAGTAATAGAAGAAACATGTTTTTTATTAAAAAGCGTTTTAAATAAGCTAAGTAAATAAAAGTATGTATGAAAATTATATGTCACTTACAACTATGGGTAGTGAATCTTTGTTCCGACACCTTTTTTCAGTTAATATTTTTTGGAGACAGTCCATAATAGTGAATTCCTTGCTCAAGGTATTTTGGGAGCACCTTTCAAACTTCAATTACCGTGTTTTACGCAATTAATATCTATCAATTTCTTATCTTCTGCAATGTTTATATTTCGTTGTGTTTTTTAATTTAATTATCAACTGTCTGTTGGTAATGGGCAACGATAAAAGAAAATAAATAGAATAGTGGATATGCTTTGATGGATTATGAATGTTTTTTCCCCCGCCGGTTGTTTGCCGAAAAATACAATTTTTAATTTTTGCTTCAGTAATTGCTCTTCATTGATTTTTTATGTATTCAAAAATTTTCTCAGCTAAAACATATGCGAAAGCTGATCACTATTATTCGATTAACCGGGGAAATTGTTCGATTAAGCGGGATCCCTAACATTGCGAAATGTCTAATATTGGGAAATATTCGGTTCCTGGAGATTTTATTCGTATAAGCGGGGTTTTCGTTTATCCGTTACGAGATAAGGCGGGGCTGACAACATTGTGTTTCCATTACGATCCAAGTGCGCAGAACAAAAATTGACTTATTTTTGTAAACAAACAAATAACAGAATTTTTTAAAAAATACCAAGAACTTTTCATAATGAACTCAAAAAGTACAAAATAATTTTTCTGGGTCACAAAGGACAATTTAAGAATTCCTGTAGTTTTTTGAAAATGACACCACAAACGAAGAAAAGTGCGGCTCATGTCATGAAGAGGATTTATTATTATCTAGCTTTCAATCATAACTTTGAGTGTTGAAACATGCATATTTTTGTTATTGGGAAAGTTTGGTTTGAAATGACTAGAACCGCACTTTTCTTCATTTGTGGTGTCATTTTCGTAGAATTTTCGAAAAATACAAGAATTCTGATCTAGAAAAGCTATTTTGTCCTTTTGAGTGCATTATGAAAAGTGCTTGGTATTTTTAAAAATATTCTGTTCTTTTATTCTTTTTAGTGTAAATGTATTTCAGAAATAGAATAATTTTACCCTCACGTTTTTAATATAAATGCTCCCCACTAAAAGGGGAGAAAACCTATGTACGTGTCTAAAACTTTAAGTAGTAGGCACTAAAATTTAATCCTTGTTCCTCTGTAGGATTTATGTTTGCTAATTTCATGATTGCTTCAGAGGAGCCTTGATTCAAAATTTTCATTATGATTGCTTTTAACATTAGTGTTTGAAAGGCAACAAAATTTGTAACAATGGGTTTTATATTTAAACATTTAATGAGGAAATTACATGAAACTTGCGGTTTTCCATCTTAACTTAAATAATTATTTTATTTTAGAATTTTATTTTTTCAGCGCTAAGTTGTACCTTAAGATTAAGCAAATCATTTAGTGAAATCCCGAAGTCCTCTAAGTAGTCTAATAGCAGAGATATAAGAGAAACCAGGCCTCAGATTTCTCCGAGACAATCAGGCCAAGTATAATAAAAGTGCTTAAATAACATAATTAAAAAAAAAAAAAAAATACTAAGCACTTTTCATAACGCACTCAAAAGGACAAAATAACCTTTCTGGGTCAGAAAGGACAATTTAAGCATTCCTGTAGTTTTCGAAAATTCCAAGAAAATGACACCACAAACGAAAAGTGCGGCTCAAATCATGAAGAGAATTTCTTATCATTATATAGCTTTCAATCATAGCTTTGAGTGTTCAAACATGCATATTTTTCTTATTGGGGAAGAACGCTTTTTTGTGTTCTCAAGAAGCATTATGATATTGAATGCAAAATAAACCTAATATTTACTCTTTGTTAAGCTTTA
This sequence comes from Uloborus diversus, assembly GCF_026930045.1. Taxonomy (NCBI): domain Eukaryota; kingdom Metazoa; phylum Arthropoda; class Arachnida; order Araneae; family Uloboridae; genus Uloborus; species Uloborus diversus. The sequence continues at coordinate 231,512,548 of NC_072731.1, read as the reverse complement.
GTAGTTCAAAAAAAAAAAAAAAAAAACTCTTAAAAGTGTTACATGACGTTGTGTATTTATCTCTGTGCTTTTTTAAAAAACCTTCTTCATATAAAAACGCTGTCCGAAAAGGGTGATTTTCAGGAAAAAGTTATAAAGGTCACTATATATGTGTCGTGGAAAAGGTCTGCGGACTGATTTCTAGTTGATAAGGATACAATGCGAACATTTATCGCTTGAAATCTGAAGACTTTTATTGTCTTAAAGTTAAAATTGCGGAATAAAACGCAAATGCGTATATTCACAAGGAGCGAAAAAATTAAAAATTTTAAAAACCTCCGATTGAGTCGCAACTGCAGAATCAAGAGGGAAAATTGAAAATCCTTTTAAAAGTCTTATATTATTTAAAATCAAAGTCAAGTATTTTTTTTTTTTTTTTTTTTTTGCTAATTAAATTGAAACTGGCAACAGATAAAAACTTTAAATCACTGCTTTTAATTCCCTTGTTGGTCAACAATGAATGGGGTCGTTTCCAAAATTTTAAAAGTATTTTTTCCTGAAAGAGCATGCTTAAAAACACAGGATCTGACAATTTTTTAAATAATTTGTTTAAGTTTAATATTAAAAAAAAAATGCTAAAATCTGCGCGCTTTCATTGTTTACATTTCTTGTCTATGACATCACAAATGATGAAATGCCATTCTGTGTTGCCATTCACAGAGCAAAATATTTAATTCGCATCTTTACTCACGTGTATTGGCAACGATATGGTTAATAGCAAGCGTAGAGCTCAATTTTAATTGACTTCTTGATTATCATAACGTGGAAACGCGGTACAAAGATGCGTCAAAGAGCATCATTTGTGACGTCACCAAGACCACGCTTTGTTTGAAAAATCGGACATATTAAAAAATTAATTAAAAAATAACTGTTGGAAAAATGAAAGAATTTTTTGGGTTATGTCATTTATTTATTTATTTATTTATTTTTGCTTATTCAATCAATTTTAGTGACTAAAAGTATTACTTTTGACTGAAGGAAACAACCCCATTCGGTTTTCAATCGCGTGAATAAATGTTTAGCGGTTATTAAAATCTGCATTAAAAAACGTCATAATTCGAATTTTATGAAAGATAGAAGCTCCAAACACATTTTATCAGAAGGCGGAAAAAATTTCTCTTTATTTTGGTATTAAATTTTAAAATTTTTAACTATGTTCTCACTGCAAAAATCGCGAAAAACATTTCAGAGGTTTTTAACTAATATCTTCGTTAATTAATGTCATCCAAAAACACAACCTAGCTAAAAACACTCCCGATCAACTCCCCTTTCGATTTTTTTTAAAAAATTTTTTTTTTAAATAAAGCTGTCCCGTCCATTTTGGCGCTAGAGTGCGACAGACAGATACACACACATAACGGGAGCTCAGATTTTAAGAAAATGCATATATCTTGAATAATTGCAAATTGCTTATCTCTACTATATCAGTGATTATAATTGATTCACGTGCTTTAAGAAGTACTGCGGAACTTAGAATTGGATATGGAGAATGTCCATCCGTCTCAATTTTTCAGGCTGGCCAAATTGATTGAGAAGGTAATTCAATAAATGATGAATTACTTTTTTTTCGAAGATCTTCTAACAATTGTTTTACAACAACATGAGGGGTATTTAGCACGTTTGGGAACAAATAACAGACGTGTTTAGCGTTTATCAAAAGTCTAGAACATTTTGACTGCAAAAATCCACAGTGAAAAACACACGAACACAATGAAAAAGTATGTTTTGGTTTTTCCAGTAACTGAAATAAAATATTTAGATTTCGGATGTTTAGTTCTGATGTAAATTAGTATGCTAATTAATTAATATGTTGAAGTTTGCTGATCGTTTATTTAGTACTTTTGATATAAAAGTTATCTTACCAACCCACTAGTACTCTCATTTTAGAATTAAGAGAGGGGGGGGGGGATATGTAAGAGGTAAAAATGTCGCGTAAAAATGAATAAGTGAAAGGGAGGGGGGGGGGGGGTTCACAAGCGGTTTCTTTATAATATCTGATACCAGGGTTCACCGACTGATGACAGGCCCTGGTGTTAAGCAAATTGTGATTTAAAAAAAGGACAAAAAGAAAAAAAAATTCGAAGTGAAAAAACAACGCATGTTTTTTTTTTCCGGCAAAATTAATTTATTTTAAGGATTCAAAATTTTTACTCGTTTCATACTTTTGCGCCATTCTAATTTCGCCCCAATTCTTTTAAATCACGTATCGCTAACGTAATAACTTACGCTTGACGATTCTACAATGACTTTTTTACTACCCTTTAGCAATGAACCATCGTACAAATGAGGCTTAATTACCTCCCTTTCAGCGCTTCCGCAGAGGGGAGAGAAGAGAGAAAACATCTTCACCTCCGGATTCGCATTGCAAATGGCAGCGACATCAGCATTGGCGATTTAGTGCCTTTTCGATCATTCAAGCACGCTTTTTCCCAAACTTGTCTCGCCAACCTGTTCCTTAATGTCGGCTTCTTGGTCGAACCACTTTTTCGTCAGGGGTCGAAAGGAAGGTTACATACGTTTCTACCGGAGTGGAACATCTTTGCGTGTGAACTATCTTTGCTATTATCATTAAACTGGAGTAAAAGAAAGTTATGTGATGCACACATCACTTCGTTTTTTTTTTAAAAACATTCATTAACTACAAATTTCCTGCTTGATTGAAGTTGGCGTTTCGGATAACTTTTAAGATCCAACGGCCTCCGCGAGCGGGACCTCCTCCTGGGCGGTTGCCTTCCATGTTTGCAAACTGTAATTGCACGCTATCAATTTGGACAACAAAAGCTAACTAATAAGCATAGCATCATATGTGTTTTGCACTAGTTTTAGCATTAGAGAGTAAATTAGTTAAAAGTAATCCTGCATAAAACCTCGTTTTTTTTCGAATAGGGATTTATTTATTTATTTATTTATTTTTGAGATGTGTCACTTTCATTGCCAGTGAGCGATCTGTAGATGAAAAGATAACTTTAGAAGTGATATCAAATGGAAAAAGGCTATGACTAACTTTTAAAAAGTCTGAAGAAGAAATTGACTTTTTGAAGTCAAATAATGAGCATAAAATTTTCTTTGTGCATACTTATTACGATATGCATTTACTTCCCTAATAACAAAACTCGAAATTAGAAACATCAGTATTTTTTCAGAAGTTACAATTTTTCTTTACTTAAGTAAAATAATATTACTCTATATTTTAGGCATTTTTAGAGTACATCATCCTGGTTCTACGCAACTAATCTAAAATCCTGTAATCTCAAGAAAAATTATATTCTGTTCATTATAGAGTCAAACTTGCTTACAACCGAGCCCTGATTTAACGAAAACTTGGATTCAGCGAGGAAATCAGGAAAATTTTGTTGGTACAATGTTAAATCTGTAAGAGCTTAACTCTCTTTTAACGAGTAAACCCCGCTTAAAGCGAGGTATTTTTTGATATTCATAAAATTTCTTTTGACTTTCAGCTCAGTTTATCCTTTCTTGTAAAATTTCCTTTAACTTTCCGAAGTTAACCGAAAGTTATTGATGAGAACAAAGGAGAGAGAATGACGTTTATTTATTTATTTTTTTTTTTTGAGAAATCACGATTGCTTATTGTTCTCACTTGACTGTTTTGATGTCCTATGATTTTATTTTTCCTCCGCCTCCCTCTGCAGCACCTCCGTCGACCAGCCTCACGATGCTGCTCCTCTAGCAAAAACCATCTCCAGGTTGCGTCCATATCCCACACACACACGAATACATACACCTACACATACATACACAACTACACACACACACACCTACACACACGCATACATAATACACACACAACATACACACGCTCATGCTTGCACACAGACACAAACACACACACCTACACACATACATACACACTTACACACATACATACATACACACACACTACACACGCCTACATACACACACACACACACACACACTCGTGATTGCGAAAGACATAATTTGAATTCAAGATGTCAAAATTCAAATTAATTAATATATTTTTTTTTCTCTCAAAATAATTGTGGAGTAGAATAATGTGCGGAGAAACATTTGAATAATAAATATTTGTTGACGAAAATACGAAAATATGTTATCACTTCCGAAATAAATTTTGAAGGATAGTTGTAGAATAAATTCAATCAAATGCAGATTTAAAAAATAATGAAAGCAACGACAATTACGACAAATGTGAAGAATTTGAAAATAAACTTCTTTCACTATCAATGGCTTTTGATGTGCAGAAAAGCTTTGACCACTTTTCAAAGTCAAGTGTTGATTTTTTTCGGGTGTACTCAGCAATTTTGTGCAGTTAAACGTTGTTATTTCTTATTGTATGCTTTACCAAGATCATTTGAAGCAAAAATCTTGAAAATTTTTCAAGTAATAGCAGTACCTATCGGCCAAACTTTTAGAGCTATGAGACAGCTTATGTTTCTGCGGCTATAACTTCTTTGCTTTAACAAGTGTCGTACGTCTATATAATTGTATCAGTCTTTGTCACGTGAAAACATATTTTAAACTAACTTAACTAATAAGCTGAACTTAATTATTGAAAACTATTGTAAGAACATTCAAGTAAATTTATGTAATTGATCTATTCTTTTTAAATCAAGAGTTATTTATTTTTTGCAAGTAATTTTTAAGGTAGATGATGGAACACTTGTGAACACATCATCTTGGGGCACAAGTGAACAGTGTGTAATATTAAGATTAGCGTGTGTAAATAATTATTGTTCTACAAACAGTTTTTAAATTTATTGTTAATTAGTATTATTATAATTATAAATATTTATTCGTTGTTTTCTATTCTAAATTTTTTATTTACTAAATAGTTGGTCAACAATTTAGTCTATATAATACTTACAAAAAATAAAAAAATAAAATATTTTCACTTAATTAAAAACTGCAGTTTAAAATAATTTTAAAATACACTGGTGTGCAAAAATTAAGGACGAAGTCGAAAAATTAGTATATCAGCTGAACGAAGACTCAGAGCGGACAGAAAGACCAATCAGGAGATTAAGTAAGGTGATGTACGGTAGCACATGCGCAGATATGCAGGCAGACGTAATGGGAAGTGTCTGAGTGGTATAAACCATGTTGTCGGTGTAAGATCAGTATTTCTGGCAAAGAGATTGCACGCCGTATAGCAGTTAAAATCACACCGAGTTGCTTCCTCAGCGAGAAATGGCGAATAATCAATCTGTTAGACGACATCTGGATGCTTTTACCCGAGGTCGAATCATTGGAAGTTGGAGGAAGGCCGCAGTGTGACAAGTGTGGCTGCAGAGTTCGGAATTGCTCACAGCATCGTTTCACGACTTTGGAGACAATTTCAAACTACAGGAACAGCTATCCGGGGGTTCAGTAGTGGTCGTCCACGAGGAACCACACCCGCAGATGACCAGTATATTGTCTTACAGGCCAGAAGAAACAGGCGGCAGCCAGCGGGAGAAATGGCTAGACACACGACACAGGCGACTTTACGACCGATATCGCGTTTTACCATGACCAGAAGACTGCACGGTGGTGGTCTGTTTGCACGACGCCCTATACGGTGTGTACCTCTAACTCCTGCCCATCAGAGAAGGCATTGTCTGTGGTGCCGGGAACACCGGAATTGGAGAGACAATGAATGGGGACGAGTACTCTTTACAGATGAGTACTCTTTACAGTCTGAGTAGCGATTCTCATCGCATACTCATCTGGAGAGAGCGGGGAAGCCGCAATCATCCCTCGAACATCATTGAAAGGGACAGGTATGGAGGTCGCGGTGTTCTTGTTTGGGGAGGCATCATGCTTGGTAGTCGTACAGACCTTCACATCCTCGGCGCAGGTTCAGTCAACGGGACCCGTTATTGTAACGAGATTCTTCTTCCATATGTGCGTCTTTTTAGAGGCTCTGTGGGTTCGCAGTTCCTTTTCATGGACGACAATGCACCATGTCATCGCACAGTAGCTGCCGAACAGCTCTTAGAGAGTGAGGATATTGAACGTATGGATTGGCCGACACGATCTCCGGCTCTCAATCTCATCGAGCATGTATGGGATTTTCTAAGCAGACGCTTGGCAGCTCGTACCTTACCACCAGTAACGATTCGGGAACTTCGATTGGCGCTGCAAGACGAATGGGCAGCAATGCCTCAGCAACTCATTGACACACTCATTCTCAGCACGGGCAGACGCTGTGAAACCTGCCGAGCAGTCGGGGGAGATCATATCCCCTACTAAAGACCGGATGCTTCTTGCTGGACACCCATCACAGGGGATGTTTCGGCCTTCTGTCGCATTGCGCTCCATGGTACTTTTTCAATAAAGCTTCTTTTTAACCGACTTCAAAAAGGAGGCGGTTATCAATTCATACCGTATGTATGTTTTTTTTTTTTTTTGTTTGTCCACTCATAGCGTCTCACCTAGTGAACCGATTTTAATGATTCTTTTTTTAATGGACAGGGGATGGCTCAACTTAGGTCCCATTACTTTGTTTGACCATATTTGTTCTTTAGAAAAAAAGTTATGGGCAAAAAACAGTAAATCTTATGCAATTTCCCTATTAAATGATTTTGTAGCGAAGTTCGCACTTTTCATCCGTGGATAACGGTGGCTCAGTGGTAGAATTCTCGCCTCCCATGCGAGCGACCCGAGTTCAAATCCCGACTAGGAAAAAGTGAATTTTACTAAAATTTCGTTTCTACTGTTTCCCGTATTTTCTCGAATTTTCTATTAATTTCTGTATCTTTCCAAGTCTGGAAAGTTCCAGCACTTTCTCAAGTTGTATATAAGGAGATGTAACGTTCATTCGTGGTTCTGAATAAAGATCTCGAGTTGAGACTGACGAGTATTCGCTTCATTTGGCTTTCACATTGTCTTCATCTACGCGACAATAGGAAACTCATTGTTATAAAAGTTTGGTGCCATGTATCATTAATAGTAATTGTAATGATAATTTTGAATGAAGGCTTCTCTGAAGCAAGCATCAAATTTCTTCAAGGGATATTTCGATAATGGGGAATCTGGTGCTGTCGTCTCATTTTTGGCGTAAATAATTTTATTTTAGTAACCATGCTGATTTATAGTAACCCTATGTGAATTATCAAAATCTTCCTTTCTTCAGTGCTATTGCTCCAAAGTAGGGGTAAACCTAACCTGGAAGCGAGGTGATGCAGTGATTAGGATCTGCTTAGCCTTCACAATGCTACCATTAGGTTTGACTCACTACTCTGTAGTATTTTTATCATTATCATCTATGCGGATAACAGATGATCGGGACTAAGTAAGAAAATACAGGATTGCATCATGAGCAACTTAGATGCTGTGGAATGTAAATTAGTTAGGAAAAACGTAATACTTAAATGGTTATAATTAAATTAACTACGCATGATTTCCAGAGAGGAACAAAGATAAGTTTTTTGTGCCAATCGCTTAAAGTTTAACGCGTTTCAATAGTTTTTTTTTTTTTTTTTTTTTTTTTTTAGTATGGAGCATTTTTAAGAAAAAAAATGTGAAGTTTCGTGATGGTAACTTCTTATTATTTCTGAAATACCTACATTTACACTAAAAAGAATGAAAAAAAAAATTTTGAAAAAAAAAATAGAACCGACTTCAAAATTGCTCTAAAAAGTGAAAAATAATTTTATTCTTTAAACACCATCGATAATGCTTTTAAACATAATTTTTGAAGTTGGCGCAAAAAACGATAGATAAAATCATTCACAGCCATAACTCAAATACAACTATAAATTTAACCAGGACCAGTTTCTTCACTATCACATACATTATGCATTGATGACGGCATATTTGAATAGCGATATAAATGTTTCGTTCGTAACTTTGGATGCTTTTCTGAAAAAAAATATGAACGAAGCATGGTTACACTGGATTTTACGTTTTGTTTTTGCGCCAACTTCAAAAATTATGTTTAAAAGCATTATCGATGGTGTTTAAAGAATAAAATTATTTTTCACTTTTTAGAGCAATTTTGAAGTCGGTTCTATTTTTTTTTTTCAAAATTTTTTTTTATCCCTCTGATTTCTCTTTTAGTAAGTGTTGCTTACATTACACATGTCCTTACGTATTGGGGATATTACGGTATTAAATGTGTTGATTTGGAAAGCTTTTGTACAAAGTTATATTGAAAAAACCGCCTCGTCCTTAATTCTTGCACACCAGTGTATGTTATCAGACTCTATATGAAGCGTAAAAGTAATATATGATAAGGATAATTTTTACTTACTAAAACGTTTTTTGTACCATATAGTCCCATAAGTTTTTTTCTTGTCTATCCAGTAATAGAGAAAAAAAAAAAAAAAAAAAAACATGCTACGAAAGAACCTGCTACGAAACTTCAGAATTTGCCAGTCAGCAGAGTTTTAAATTTGGGAAACCATGTTTTTTTAGTGTACAGTTAAAACTGACACTGTATAGGTTTCAAACCCTTCAATGTAATTGGTATATACGTATATGTTTCGTATAAAAGAGTTTTTCGCTGAAATATATTTGTCCTGCATTTTTTGACCGTGTTCATAGGTGTCCTCTTACACAAGCATAGCTATGTGAACAATTGTAGACATTTGTTTAAAATGCAATAAAGTAAAGAAATATAATTTTATTAACCTTAAATGATTTCATAACGTAAACAAAAATATATTTAATCATTTGAGGTAGGGGGGCATTTTCACTCTAAGAAATTGATATTATTTTTGTAAAAATGAAAAAAATGTTCCCATGTGCCCCCTTTTCCCCTAAATATTATTCACAATTCGTAAAAGGGCCATGAAAGGGGGGAAAACTCAAATGATTCCATAACTTAAAGAAAAGCATATTTAATCATTTGTGGGGGGGGGGGGAGCATTTTTCACTCTAAGATATTGATAATACTTTTGTAAAAATGAAAAAAATTGTTCAAATGTGCCCCCTTTTCCCCTAAATAATATTCACAATTCGTAAAAGGGTCATGAGAAGGGAAAAAAACTAAATTAAATATCAATGAAGGAAAAAAAAACAAATAAAAAAGGAAAGCACTGACTAAAATTAAAATTAAAGAATGACTGAATCAGTCGATAAGTCCGAAGGTCGGTCATCTCCTTTGGCAAAACCCAGGAGATGACTGGTTTTCTGATCGATTTAGTTTATAAAAGTGGATCTACGTAATATGCGCCGCGCCGGTTTATCAGACGGAATGCTTTCAAATTTGAAAGGATCTTTCCTCCTTCTTCTTAATCACACCTTCCATAAATCAATTTCTGGAGAGAATTGAAGAGACCATGTTCACACAACACACACAAACTAATTTATTTTCTACACACTGAAACAATTTACATGATGGGCAGCCAATTTTTCCATTTTTTCCCCGAATAACAGTCAAAATTATGCCATAAAATGCTATCCCGCTATTCGGTCAGGAGATTTACCAGTCATCCTTTGATAACTGTCTATATATAGCCATATGAACTCAGGCACTCTCTGCCTCTGTGCAGTAGTCAAACTCGGAAAGCCCCATTGCGCTAATATGGAGATCCCTGTTATTAATCTTGGGGATTCCGTTCAAGTGTTAAGCAATGTCAGGGGTGCCCATCCCCCCCCCCCAAGTTCAATGGCGCAAATCCCCCCCCCCCCAAAAAAAAATCTCAACCCTCTTTCCCTTTTTATTTTTAGCTCTCTTTTTTATTTTATTATTTTTTAAATATTTTCTATTTAATTTATTTTTAAAACTTTTTTTTAAATTTACTTTTTATTTATTTATTTTTTATTTATTTCAGTTACTTTATTTTTTTTATTCTATTTACTTTTTTTATTATTTTTATTTTATTCACTTTTTTTTAAAATTTATTTTAAATTATAATTGTCATTATTATTTTATTTGAAAAGTTCTGTGCTACGCCAATGACATACACACAGACACACAAACTAAAAAAAATGAAATAAAATATTTACAGAATAAAATAAAATAAATTAAATAATTTTAATTAAAAATAAATCAATAAATAAATTTATATAAACCAAGTTAAAAAAAAAAAATTCCCCCCAAAAATTTTGATGGCGTAAGTCTCGCCATAATCCCCCCCCCCTGGGGGCACCCCTGCGCAATATAACCGTGTGGAGCATATAATTTCTTACACAAATTCACTTGTGGGTGACTTTCACTGCAGAATAAAAGTGATTGTCATTCATCAGTGTCGTTATCTGCTGCAAGAGAAAATAATCAAACACTGCAAATTGTCTTAAACGATACTGCTCAAGGAAAGTTTTCTTTTTTTAAGCTGCTGCCTGTTTAACTTCGAATTTTCAAGACTGATATAGTTGCCAGAATCATATTCTAAACTATATTGAAGGTTATTTGGGGGTATACGGAGTGGCCCTCTAGTTCTTTCTCAAAAATATCCTTTAATCTCTGCTTTTTAATAAATTTTCTATTTTATTCTGATAATTGCTTTAAAAAAATGTTAGGCAAAAAATATCTAGCAGCAATATCTTATATAGACATAAATATCTATTTTTACTTCCTTTTACAAAAAAGGAAGTATTGTATTCGCGAAAAAATTTTCACTCAAAAATCGATCTTAATTTTTATTTTACTCACCCCCGAATGAATGTTGAGTTTTTTTTTTTCGTCTCGACACACGTGGATAAGTGCCTAAAAACGTATAGACACGTGAAATAACCATTTTGACGATTCCCGATTTAATTACAACGAGTTTTCTCGTGACATCTGTATGTACGTATGTATGTGCGTAGGTACGTATGTGTGGATGTGTGGATGCGCGTGTGTATGTCGCATAACTCAAGAACGGTATGTTGAGATTGAGTTGAAAACCGAGAAAGTTGAAATTTGGTACGTAGACTCCTAGTGGGGTCTAGTTGTGCACCTCCCCTTTTGGTTGCATTCGGGTGTTTCTAAAGGGGTCTTTTGCCCCTTTTTGTGGGTAATCATTGTAAATTTCGATGTAAACTCAAGTGGTGTTATAATTTGGCGGACATTTGGCGATATATATCGCCAGTCGTTTGGTCGCCAACTTGGCGACACATTTGACAGTTTTTTTTTTATAATCTGATTTCAATTTGGCCACTGTTGGTGATTTTTAGAGAGTAAACTATTGAATCACATTAAAATTGCCAGTAATGGGGAAATGACATTAAATTGGAGTAAAAGGAAGTCATATGATGCACACATCAGCTCGTTTGTATCGCATTCCCGTAGAATATTTTTCACTACTTATTATAAATTTATCATAGTAGATAGACGAATATGCGTCTCTCCCTGCTATATAGGATGCTTAAAAAAAAAACTCTTATTACCCTATATCTTAAATTTTTAATCTAAATTAAAATCTCATCTTCCTTCTAAAACTTTTATATTTTCACTTATTTTTTAATAAAAGATTAGTAATCCTTCTGCTACGCAGCAATATCTGAGACATTATCTATTTTTCTCATTGAATTATCTGTAATTATTCATTACTTATTTTAAGTTTATCATAGTTGATAGACGAATAACATGCCGCAATGCTATATACGGTGTATTTTCAGAAGAATAAAAATTCTAATCACCATTATCTATATTGTAGCCAAAATTATTCATCAGCATCCCTCTAAAACTTCAGTGTATTCCCACTTAATTTTTAATTCATCAATGGTGCATCTTCAGCTACTTTTACGACCCCAGCACTAATCACATTAAACAGATAGTAGAAATAACGTTCAAAAGACGTTTTGTAGAGTTTTCCTTTGAAAAACCAAAGTTTTCAGAAAGTAAACACGCAAAATGATTGTGAGAACGATGATTAACTCTACCAACTCTTCTTTATCAGTCCCTATGATGTGCAAAGACCATGTGATGTGCATGTTTTTTCTAATCAACGCGAATAGCAGGGGTTCGAAAGTGGATGTAACTACACCCTTAGGGTCTTAGGGGGGGTGTAGCAGAGGGAGGCGAGGGGTGACTCGAAGTGTCCACAGTATTGTCACGTAGACATCCCTCCAAAGCCAAAGGGTGAATCCTTCTCACGAACACAGAGCAACCAAAGATAATAGAAGTCTGTGGAGTAACCCCGAACCCGGAGGGGTCGGGAGAGGAGAATAGGTCAGAAGCAGGGTGACCACTGTTGGAGAAGGGCCAAGCGGTTAGCGAACTGGCGCTGATTGGCAGCAGGGGGTGAGTTTATCTGGAAATCTTCTTGTATCTATTATTCTTGAGCGATGTAATTAACGTAAGGCAAAGTACGAAATAAATTAAAGAATTCCATGTGCAAGTTAACTATGTTTAGTTCTTGACCATCGTTATGTCCCAACATGTCCGAGCGTTGGTTCATCTGGTGCCGAGATCAGGATAGTTGGTGCATCGATTTGAGAAAACATGTGTATATGCATGCAATTTTTTTTCTCCTTGCACCATTCTGTTATAATTTAGCTCTAGGCATTTTTGAAGGAAGGCGTAAACTAAGTAAAAGAACTATTTTTTTTTGCAATTTTGACTTTGTATTCGTGAGCATTCAAGTCTGAGCCACGTGGAAGTTTTTTCAATAATCTGTTTGCATCAGTTGCTGAATTTTATTGAGGTTCAGATGTTGTTCTTGATCTTAATTCATAATTTTTACTCCAGACAATTGTACAATTATTTTGTACATTTCTTAAGACGTTGCAATTAACTGCACTGATTTTCTTGTTATGTCACGTGGTGTTGCTGATGTTGGGTATTGCAGACACGAAATTTCTGGTATTTTGTAGCTTTATGTGGTATTGTTTTGTGTGCTCGCAAATAATTCAAATTCCTGGTTATTAATTTAGTTTTGCTCCTTTTTGGGAAAAAGTCAAAATGAGTCGATGAAGGGGAAGCAGACAAATGAACGATACCGTATCAGGAAATGCAAGGGCTTCGTTAACAATGAACGCTAACTCCAATGTTAAATCAATTCCCAATATTTCTTTACTGGAATTAATTCCAAAATTTTCTGAGACTGCTGCGCTTTCCTGGAGGGCATTTATAGCAAAATATAATGAGATTTCTCAAATAAGTGGGTGGTCAGATACGCAGAAACTAATAATGATAAAATTGAATTGACAGACGGGGCGGAAAGTTTGGTTCTTGACCATCGTTATGTCCCAACATGTCCAGAGGCGTAGGAACTTGGTGGAAGTAGGGGGAGCTGAGACACATTATGCCATAACCAGAAAATAACTTAAGGAGAGGGGGCACTTAAATTTTTCCCCCATAAAATATTAGCTTCTCAAAGCTTTTCTCTCTCCATCTCTCTCTCTCTCTTTCCCAGCAAAATTTTCAATCATATTTAATAAATACATTGTATATGGAGATAATGAGGTGATAAAACTCTGGTTTTGAAAGAGGATCGGTCAGTACTCGAAGATGAGCGCGTATAAGGGAAAATTTCAAAATTCTTGTTCTAAAAACGAGTTTTTAAGCGATTTTTGGAATGTTAAGAGGAGAAAAGGTTCGAATAAACTTCCCTGAAAATTTTTCGAAATTAATGTCTTAAAAACGGATTATATACCATATTTGTTGTCGTTAGTGAAACTAGTAATATGACTCGAGGTATTGTCCTCGATCGAATTTTCAAATCTATTTACATTTCCCTCTCAATATTTCGAATTTGAAGATCCAAAATCGCTATTGTAGATAATCTTCAATGATATCAGGGGAAAAGGCTGTACTAGGGCTCTACTCTGGTAATTTTTCAAAGTTTTCCAAGGGAGCGTTCTTCAATGATGTTATCAGAAAAGGTTCAGAGGTTCCTTCTCCTTATTTTTTTCGAAATTATAATCTCTAAAAAACGCGACTGCGGATGATATTTGTCAGCGTTAGGGGCAGGTCTCGAATAACAAAATGTGAGGCCCTAGGCCTGCAATAATTTCAGGGCTCCCTGAAGACTCGATTAGCCATGTCGGAATGCATTTTCGGAGCCCAGAACTATGTAAATTATTTATCATGTGCATTCACGAATCCTTTTCGAGGCACTCGAAATTGTGGCATGGTAAATTCGCTAGTAGCAGAATTAATAAAAGTTCTCCTTTAAGGAAGTTCTTTTCTAAATAAAATGTCTTTTTTTTTATTATTACTTTTAAAAATACATGGAACTTTTTCGTATAGTTGTAATGTTATGCATAATTATTTCAGTAATTTGGGGACCCTTAGGCCAGGCCAATTAGGCCGAGGTCTAATTGGCCTGTGACGTAATCAGGTTCTGGTTAGGCGCCGGGCAATTTTTTGAAATTGAATTCCCAAGAAGGGAATATTATTTAATTTCCCATGTTGTTGGAGAACAAGGTATTCAGGGACTCTCTTTCGGAAATTTTCAGGGAACCGAGTCCTGAAAACAAAATTTTAGGCGATCGTCTGTAATAATTTTGAAGGAAAGGGAGGACTTCGGCAGCGTAGCATTTAGAAGACTCTCTTATTTTCGGAGAACTAGAAAAAGGGAAAAATATGAAACAGGAGGGTGGAGAAACAGAACGTTGGAAATTTGTTAAAATGAAGTGTTCGTTATATATTTTATTGTTCAGATAAATTTTAGTAAAAGTCTTTGAGATAAACTATAAAATATTGCTGGAGTTTTTTTAATAAATGAAAAGTTATAAATGAAAAGTTACAATTTTGGCATGAAAATATATCTGTATGTGACAAAAAAATCGTAAATTAGGAAAGCAAAAAAATTGAATAAATCTAACTTCGTAAAGTATTATTATGTTCAAAATTTTTCATTTCAATGAACTCGCATTTTTTAAAACTGATTTTTACGTAGTAACTGTTGTTATAATCATTAAAAGATTTTAGGAATATTATAATAGTGAAGATTTCACCGATTTTGATTTATGTGAATTTTTGTTCCTGCAATGTTTCTGTACCTTTAGTATTCTTTGAATGATATTTATCTTTTCAGTTTTATAACTTCATGAAAAAAATCTATCCCTGACGGTTTAAAATGAATCAAAATACTGGGCACATTTTTTTTTTTTAATTTTTTACAGTGAGATTGTTCTAAAAATTGCGTTTTTTATCACAGCAATGATTTGCGCCTACAAAAGTAATTTCTGAGTACGCCACCGATTTATGTTGTTTCTTTTGATAATATTTCCCATTAAAAATAAGTAAAAAATTTGTTTGAATAATATCTATTTCGGGCGCTACAGGGTCTCTATCTGGCAACAGATTACTTTCGGTTTCGATAGATCATCGAACAATGGCATTTTTGCGATCTGATGGTACCTTTTGATCGAAACATAGAATTTAAACCTTAAATATATGTACGTTCATGATCCCTCGAGAATTAGTTTAGGACTGTTTCTTGTTTTGTAACTACATAGACTTTTGGGAAGTCTTTAAACATTTTTCTTTGTTCGGGGCTTAACTTTTTATGAAGGAGTAAAAAATGATAAAAGAGAGAAATAAATGACGGAGTAAAAAAAATTAATTAATTAATTTGTTTGTAAATGGGGATCCCCCCCCCCCGAGTTTTTTTTATGTAGGTAATTGCAATGAATAAAGAACACGACCACTTGGTCCTTTAGTTTAACTTTCACGTTATATTTTGCAAGTTTATTTTAATCAACCAGTTTCAAAGGACTCCGATGGAAATTCTTTACATTGTGCCTTAAGAAGTCAGATATCTTAAGATAAGATAAGTTTCTGGAAAGTTGAAAGCATTTGATTTGAACAAGTTGCTTACCTTAGTAACCTTTTTTTATGGTTATGTCTGTAGCACCTTCCATATTATTCGTATTTAAATGCCAAACTGACTCACTATCCTTTTTATGATAAAGTAACAAAAAAACGGCATGAGAGCAAAACTAATGAAAATGTGAACTAAACTGCGATGCCGCTCCCGAAACACGAGCTCAAAGTGGGGAGCAAACCCCTATCGGTACTGGTACTGATTTTTGCTGGTCGCGGGGCAAAGCCCACTTTTCCGCAGCCGGTAGGATAGCTTGTCTAAAATTCTTTAATTTTTCTTCCGGGAATCAAGAGGTGTGTAAACAGTGAGAAAAAGGGTGAAGGTGGACTCAAGTGCACTGACCACTCCCTCTGTCCCCTGCTTTTGTTGCTTATTAGGTGGAAATTCTTAGAAAAGGCAGATCACATTTTTGAAATCAGGTTTGAGGTAAACAATGTACGACAGAAAGCTGCTGTGCGAGAATTTTTCCGGGGGAGCTGAGCCGGTCTGAAATATTCCAGGGGGAGCTCAAGCTCCCCCAGCTCCCCCGGCTCCGACGCCTATGAACATGTCCGAGCGTTGGATCAGTATCAATATACACAGGGTGTTCCGTTTTAACCTGCAAGACCCGTATTTTCGCAACCTTTAGACCTAGATGTATACTTCCAATTGCAAAAATGTTCAAAATCAGATGCAGTGCTGAGATGTTGAAAGTTTGAAGTGAAAATAAAAATGAGTCAAACAATACAAATTTTACTTTTTATACGAGCCCCAGGTCCCCTAACTTATATTGGGGGAATAATTTCCATTGAAAAATAATTGCAACACAAAAAGTTTGAAATTAGTACAACCAATATTCACCGAGATATGAAACGCAGCGTTTTGTGACTTAGGCCACTTTTCACTCGTCGTCAATAACACCTTTTGGGGGGAAATATAGTGGTTAACCAATGTTTAAAATTACATGTGTGCATAGAGTGATTTTTCAAATCATTGGAGGTTTTGCTGTGTGTTTTTGCGAATCATGGCATAACATTTGCATTTATTTTTGAATAGCAATGAAAAATATAAATACCTTGTTTTTATTACTTTGACGACCTGTCATTCTTCTGAAAGGGCGATAAGTTCCTATCTCATCTTCTGTATGGTCCCTTAAAACTTTGAACTGGAATATCTCCTTGAGTTTTGGTACCACAAATGTCAAGTTTTTTGTGTTAGTACTAATAGTTTTCAATGGAGATTATTTTTCTTAATATTAGTTAAGGAACCTAGGGCCCGTATAAAAAGTTAAATTTTGTATTTTTGACTCATTTTTATTATTGCATCAAATTTTCTCTATCTCAACTCTGCATCTGATTTTGAACATATTTGCAATTGGAAGTATACATCTAGGACTAACGGTTGCGAAAATAAAGGTATTGCAGGTTAAAACGGAACACCTTGTATACATATTTCGCTTTTGTTGAGACGGGAAAATCTCAGGAGCTGTTCAGTATGCAATCTTTCGAATCATTAAATTGTAGCTTTTACATTAAGCTAAGTTATTCCTCCAGATAAAAGTTCATTTCACTTAAACGACGCGAAAAACAATAGCACAGTGCGATTATTACACTCTCAACAACTCACTTTACAAGAAAAAAAATTAAAGAAAGAAAAAGACCACCCCACGCTTAGATATAATTTTTAAATAAACGCACTGCTTGAACAGTAATTCAGATCAAGATTGATATCACCATTGTTCAAAAACACCCGTGCAACATCATTTAGAGTAACATATTATTTTATATTGAAATTCTTTTGAAGAAAGGAAAATTTGACGATAAAGATCTCAGCCTCTCCGTTCATCATAAAAGAAGAAAGAAAAAGTCGTAATGACGCATCCTTGTTGTGGGCAGCTTGAATGGCTCTGGTAACGCGTTCAATAAGCAGCCGATTTATTTCACGATTAGAAAAAAGCGCCTTGAAATAAAACATCAAGGCCAGTTGGTTACATTTTCCAGATGCCCAGATTTAGATTAGCCGCAGTATCATCCGTTGATAAACGTCCCGCGATCGCGTATGGATGCTTTAAATTTTTCTCATCAGCAAGACGTTAGATAGATTATTCTCTATCAATTCTTACAGGTGGAAGCTACGTGAGTGCAGCGGGATATTTCATTTTTGATTTGAAAAAGAAACAATTTCCAGTAAAGGTGAGTTTCGGTCTTTGAACATTTTTTTCCAAACCGTTTCTATGTTTCTCTCTCTCTCTCTCTTTCTAAAATGCAAATTTTTTTATAGTATTTTTTTTTTTAATTATAAGGAAACATGGGGCAAAGTGAAATGGTGAAACATTTACTTTGCCTTTAGCTCCACTTTATTTAGTCTATTCCAGTCAGGGAAAAAATACCCCCGAAGATTAAAGAATTTGGTAATACAGGCAATCTTAAAAAATTGATACTTATATTGTAATATTTTCTTGTAAGTCAAAAATTATTTTTGTAAATATAGAATTATAAATTTCTTGTTAATATTTAAAATATTAATTGAGACTCTCTAATATTGAAAGCAGTACAATTTGAGTTAATATTAAGTTTATTTGTATTTAAAATAAATTGTACAATTAGTCAAATACATATGGGGAAAAGTGAAATAGTTTGTTTCATTTATTCTCTCAATCATTTGATGTAAATCACTTACGTTTTCATTTACTAATTAATTCATTTACATTTCTTCATTTAGTAAGTCACTTATATATATATTTATTTATTTATTTGTTTATTTATTTATTCATTCATTCACTTATTTTCATATTCATCCCTTCCTTTACTCGCTCATTTATTTTTCTTCCATATTAATTGATTTTTTCATTTAATTGTTCGTTTATTGTTTCACTATCGTTTCATTTATTCATTCAACCTTTTATTTTCTGATTCTTTGGTTCAAAAATATATTTTATAATCGAATAGAAAATATTTCATT
This sequence comes from Uloborus diversus, assembly GCF_026930045.1. Taxonomy (NCBI): domain Eukaryota; kingdom Metazoa; phylum Arthropoda; class Arachnida; order Araneae; family Uloboridae; genus Uloborus; species Uloborus diversus. The sequence continues at coordinate 231,493,889 of NC_072731.1, read as the reverse complement.
AGAAAAATATTTTATTCACTTTGCCCAATGGAAAAAAAAAAGTGAACATTTTACTCTTTTTTTTTTTTTTTTTTGAAGGCTCAAATTTACTGCCAAAAATTAAAAATACTGTTTTATTGTAAAATACAATGTTCTTTCTTTTTGTACTGTAATTTTCAAAACAATATTCCAATTTGTTCATTTTGAAGAAACTCAATCATCTTAACCATTTTACTTTGCTCCACACTCCCCTACCGTAAGATTTATCTTTCCAATTGCTTACAATTTCATTATTAAAAAACTCGCTCTCGTGATATTTAGAAAAGCAGAACATCTGAACGGATGTATTGTTACGCGCTTGGAATTTTTGAAAGGGGTTCTCGGGGATGTTCATAAATCATGTTCTGAAATTTTTCTTATTTGAGGTCATCTTGACAAAAATTAATCGTCTGATCCAGTGTGTTGCCATTTTAATTAGATTACGACAGTGCTCCTTTACTTTACCAAACGTTTTCAAGTAATTTTTAACCCAGTTTTACTTGTTGAGTGCATCTACGATCTGACACATTTTAAATTTATTATTTTTCATTCATTGATTTATTTTTATTTTTTGGTGATGTATGCCCAGAATTTATAAAATATATCACGGACAGGCATACTCTAATGTAATACAGATTAAAATTGCAGTTCTAGTTCACCTCACAATTGTTGGCACTCGTATTTGTGCGAATTTACTTCAAAACCGTTGGAAATTGGAGAAGATATCAGGATTGCAAAGATCAATCATTGTTAGAAACATGTTTTCTTGCTGAAGAATATTTGTTTACCGTTTCACAAATGGCTTGTATTTGAAATGATAGGTTTTTGTAGTTTTCCAAGAGCTAACAACTGTGAATCTATGGGACTATGTTTCTCTTTTGCGCTCTTTAATTTGTTTATTTTTCAATGGGATTCTAAAACGTTTGTCTTGAACTTGGCTTTCATCCGCGAAATTGAAGTTTTAAATGTATCCACAAAAATATATTCAGGTTTTAAAAGGAAAAAAAGAGAAATATTTCATTTTTAAAATAAATATAAAACAGATTATTTTCATGTTTTACAAAACATTGTACTATGAATGCATTAAATCCTAACTAAAAAAGTTTTGAACTAGGTTTCATATTTTCCCCAATTACAGAGTTTATTATTGCATCATAATTGTTACTTTCAAAGTCATTTTACAAAAAATTCATTAGAATTGTTAAAATCTTTGTTTATTTTTCCAGAACTATAAACAATTAAACATAAAAGGCTGATTTGCCACATCGCAAGTGTTGCAATTGTAAGAGGCCCCGACGGACATAGGGACCCCAAAGTGGATTCAAATCCGCTACTGAAAAACATAACTATTTCAAAACTGTATAATTATTAGGTATAATGATATGGAATTCAAAATTCCTACATTGTGAAAATTAACTGACAAGTCGTACATATTTACTTCTATAACATCATATATTTTTTTTGTCGGTACATTTTTTAAATTACGTATGTTATACACACCAAGTAAAATCAACATCTTTAATGGCTGGTTTTGAAGTAGTCGTTTCCGTGGCGCTTCTTTTAGTTGCTAAGGCGAGATTTTCGAAAACAAATCTTTATGCGTTGAAAGGAAATTTGACAAAATGTACAGATTCAATCAATCCCTTTCATAAGGTGATGTAAATTGAAAAGAGAGAAATCCACAAAGAAGTTAGACATTGAAAATCATATTATCCGTATTATGATTGAAAATATTAAAGAAATATTACTTTCTACTTATATAGCTCTTCTTTTCGCCTTTTCAACTTTTTTTGCCTCCTGTTAATTGCGTCCTTCTTATACCGGAAATTACTTCCGTTTCCGTTGAGTCCTTGTATGTACTAACACAGCAGTTATGTTTTCTTAACTCTGATATTGAGTTCTGGATTACGGAATGCAATATTCAAATTTTTAGAGAGACAGGCAGACCCAATGGGATGTCACGGAAGGTCACTGACATTCCAAAAATGTCCTTATTCGGCAAAATCTGGGGTTCTATTCGGCAAAATTTGGAGTTCCGCTCCGCAAGATAATCATTATTCGGCGAAACATGGAATTTCATTCGTAAAAAATATTATCATTCGGTAAATATGGAGCTCTATTGGGAAAAATTATCATCATTCGGTAAAATTTGGAGTTTTATTCGGCAACTTGAGAATTTCGCATTCCGAAAAAGTTTAGTTCGGAGTTAATAGGGTCGTTTCCAAAATTTTAAAAGTATTTTTTTTTTCTGAAAGAGCATGCTTAAAAACATAGGAGCTGATCATTTTTTTAAATAATTTGTTTAAGTTTAATATTAAAAAAAAAATACTTAAGTCGATGCGCTTTCATTGTTTATACTTCTGTCCGATGATATCACAAATGATTAAATGCCATTCAGTGTTGCCATTCGCAGAGTAAAATATTTAATTCGCATCTTTACTCACGTGTATTGGCAACGATATGGTTTATAGCAAGCGTAGAGCGCAATATTAAGTTCGCTTCTTGATAATCATAACGTGAAAACGTGGTAGAAAGATGCGCCACTCACACACACAAAGAGCATCATTTGTGATGTCATCAAGACCACGCCTTGTTTTTAAAAATCGGACGTTTTAAAAAATTAATTGAAAAATAACTGTCGGGAAAATGAAAGTATTTTCTGGGTCAATGTTATTATCATTATTATTTTGCATATTCTATTAATTCCAGTGACAAAGAGTACTACTTTTGACTGAAGAAAACTACCCCATTATGTTCACTCCTGGAGACAGGTAGTGCTGTTAGCAGTTAAAACACCTAAGCCAGGGCTAAGGCAGAACTACATGCAATGGCTATAGCAGACAGCCTGGTTATCATATCCAGGGACTGCAGTTTCGTTTTTGTAATGGACTCATTAATCTGGAATAGTAAATAACCAAGCTGGAGGCAGATGTCATCTCATTGAAGTTGAGAGCGCCAACTAATGAGATGACATCTGCTTTCAGCTCGGTTATGCTTTATTCCAGAACGAGTGGTACCCGCACGGCTTTGCCCGTAGTAGAAAATTAAAAGGTCATTTGATTCGCCTGTATATTTACAAATAATGGATGATGAATTTCTCGCCAATTGGCTGTGTTCATTTGCTCGCCCATTTTACGGTTCCACGTTATGATAATTTCGTAATTTAATCTTCCACATTGTGATAATTTGCTCAGTAAAATGTTCTTAAAATTAGAATATAAAAAAAATCAAATTTTCGAAAAATCGCTTCGAGATGCACACCCCCATACTACAAACTAATTTTGTGCCAAATTTCATAAAAATCGGTCGAACGGTCTAGGCGCTATGAGCGTCACAGATATCCAGACAGAGAGACTTTCAGCTTTATTATTAGTAACTATTGGTACCCGCCCGGCTTTGCCCGTAGTAGAAAAATAAAAAGTCTTTTGGTTCGCCTGTATATTTACAAATAATGTATGGTGAATTTCTCGTCAATTGGCTTGCCCATGTTACGGTTCCACGTTATAACTTGGCAATTTACTCGTCCATCTTATGATAATTTTGCTTGGGAAAATGTTCCTAAAATTGGAATAGAAAAAGAACAAAATCGAGTTTTCGAAAAATCTTTTCGAGGTGCACCCCCTTGCTACAAACTATTTTATGTACGGTACACCTTCTGTAATCTTTGGTGACAGGTTGGGTTCCACTAACCTGTTACGAATAAAAAGCGATAGATATGCTATGATTTCGCAAGCAAACTTGCTAGTAAAAACAATTTATGTAATGAAATGTAAATCGTGTGTGTGTGTGTGTATTTAATTTAGAATATGATTGATATGTAAGGGAAAACATAGGAAATATTTATTTCATCGCACTTAATTTCTATGAATTCAATTAATTGCTCGTGAATTATATAATCAATTTTCTCGAGGCATTTTGTTAGGTGGGTGGATATTCTGCAGTTGAACCTTATAGTATTCGAATGGATTTCTTAAAACAAAAACTCTACAGTATTTGAGTAAAATTTAGTCATGGAGTGAACTGAAAATTCAATATGGATTGAATAACAATTATCAAAATTAACCTAAGAGAAATAAACACTACTAATAATAGTAATAACTGATAGTTTTCAAAAATTATCGGTCGTCATCAATTCATTTCATAAATATTTCATTGATAATTTTTGATCAACTATGGCCTTAATAAATTTAAACATTTAATATAAAAAATGGTAATTTCAATGAAACCAAAATGAGAATAATTAATAAACGTTTTTGCTGTTTTTAATACTACTATTTCTAACCATGTAGTGAAATATGCAATTTTCAGATCTTTAATTTATTACATCGAGCGAAACATTTTTGGGCACACTTTAATACTTAACTGCTTAATGTATGAAATTTTCATATATAAGCGAAATTTTTACTCATAAAATACATTCTTCAAAAAAAAAAAAAAAAAAAAACATTCAAATAGCTTTGTCACACAACTGATGTGTTCACAAAAAAAGTCTATCGGTGTGTTTTTTTTTTTATTTCTTAATGATCTATATATAGTTCCGCTGGATCTTTCTATGTTACTTTACTGGTTAGAATTTCTAAAAAGATCTTTTACATTCACATAATACATAATCATATTTACCCTTATTCTTTGATCACTTAGATACTAAATCAAGGTTTAATGGTCAAACAATCTTATCTTGTGAAAGCAAATTTTTAGAAATCAAAAAATGATCTACCAATCTACCAGACAATGAATAGTCATTTTATGAGAGAATGTAACAAGGATAATATTTCGACTAATCATTTCTATCGCACTTTTCATAGTTAACTTATCTCTTCTCGTCAATAAGAAACTGCTAAATTGCAGTGTTATGTATCTGCTACCTTTTAAGTATGAAATCCGTTATTTTATAGAATACCTAGTTATTTCATGGAATAACTGATCGTGTCCATTGAAGTGTAAAACTCTCTTGTATTTCATGGTTTAACTGGTTATTTCATAGAATAACGATCTGCAGTCCGTTAAAGTGTAAAAAAACCTTTATTATATATCTTGCACGACAAATACATTTACCTTCCACCCCTACTGCATTTATGAACTATCCCAGGCCATAGGGAGAGAACTTGTTTAGCGTGTTCCGCTAGTTTTTGTTGAGAAATAATGTTCTTTGTAATTCCAAGTGTCATTTTAGTAATCCTTGTTGTAACAAATGATTTTATGGTACGTTTCCATAAATACCATTTATACGCTGCATAAATTAGATAAATTCCTTCTTTTTCACTTTAATTGTCAATCATTAGTTTATTAATAGAATACCTAGTTATTTAATTTTAGATAAATAGTTTATTTTACACTTTAACTGTCTCTCATTAGTTAATTCATAGAATACCTAGTTATTTGATAGAATAACTAGTTTAAGTGTCAAATTAATAACACATTACACACTTTAACGGACACGATCAGTTATTTCATGGAATCACTAGGTATTCCATAAAATTACTGCATTATATACTTTAATGGTAACATATCTAAGTTACGTTATGTAACCAAGTCAACAACGACATCACTTTCTTTGATATCGTAGCTATCCGTCAAAGTAGCATTGCATTATGTCCAAGTGGCCAACAACATCACATTCTAGTTTCCACAAAAAAAAAAAAAAAAAAAGAGCTGATGTGTGCATCACATGACTTCCTTTTACTCCAATTTAATGTCTTTTCCCCATTATTGGCATTTTTAAAGTGATTCGATAGTTTATTCTCTTCACATCACCAACAGTGGCCAAATTAAAACCAGATTTTAAAAAAAAGAATAAAAATCGCCAAATTTGTCGCCAAGTTGGCGAAAAAACAGCGACCAAAATACTGGCGATATATCGCCAAGTGTCCGCCAAATTATAACACCACTTGAGTTTACATCGAAATTAACAATGATTTCCCCCACAAAAGGGGGAAAAAAAACCTTTTAGAAACACCCGAATGCAATCAAAAGGGGAGGTGCACAACTAGACCCCACTAGGAGTCTACGTACCAAATTTCAACTGTCTAGGACATACCGTTCTTGAGTTATGCGACATACGCACATATGCACATACAGACGCCACGAAAAAACTCGTTGTAATTTACTTGGGAACCGTCAAAAGGGATATTTCGCGTGTCTATACTGTGGTCGAGTCGAAAAAAAATTCAACATTCATTTGGGGGTGAGAAAAATGGAAATTAAGATCAATTTTTGAGTGAAAATTTTTTCGCAAATACAATACTTCCTTTCATGTAAAAGGAAGTAAAAAGCGTAAGATTCCAACATTTCTCTATTGTTAGCATGGAATCCAAAACACGTTTCTTCAAGTACCTCAAAAACTCCATGTGCTGATACTGCGCTTTACCTTCCCACGGCAGTGTTATGAACTGTGACACTCCATGGCAAGCGTGAGAGGGGGCTAAAATATTCATAAAAGTGTGGCACCATTTATGGACAGTCCCTTAACCTTAACAAACAAATATCCTTCATTTCAGCGGACAAACTTTTTTTACCGAGCATTAAAAAAGATGCTAGCTGCAAATCAATTATTTCGGCATTCACGTGTCTTCCAAGGAAGCAGGTAATAGTCGCCCGGGGTAAGGTCAAAAGAATGCGAAAAAGAGAACTTCCCTTTAATACCCTAGCAGACGAAATGCCGTGCATACGTGACGTAATTATTATACAAGATCCAACCATTCAGCCCGTGTCGACTAATTGATTTCCGAACGCTTTATGCATATTGAATAATAATGTTTGTTATCAATGTCACCTTTACAGCAAGATTGAATGAACTTCATTATCAACAATTTATTGTTTTTGACAGCTGTTATGGACGAAATAAAGCGTCTATGTCTGCGTCAAAATTGAATGTTAAGTTATTTTTCATACTAATGCCGAATATGAGAAAAAAAATCAACATCAAGTATTCAAATTGGTTTACTAATATTTTTAATCAACTAAAAACTTAAAAATGGTAATTAAGATCAAATTGGTAATATTTTTACCAAGAATAATTGGTTGGGTAAAAAACAAAAAAGTTTAAATTTGGAATGTTAAGCTTTCGACAATACATTAGTTGAATTTGATTCAGTAAATAGTAACTTTTTTAACTTGGAAAAATAACAGATTAGTTAGTGACTTAAATAAAGGAACTCAAGCTAATAAAACAACTGCAGTTTCACATCATTTTCGGCAAAAATAAAAATTTCGGATTAACATCTTATACAAACAGCCACCTAGAACCTTTATGTTTATAATTCTCAACAGTGCAAAAGATTAAAATTCAGCACTATTGTTATTCCCAAGTACAAACAAAACGTGTTTTTTTCCCCACCGTACGGAAGGATTTTCAGCAAAAAAAAAAAAAAAAATACAGCAATCACTATCGTGCACTTGCTGACCTCAAACCTGAAGTAAATTTTTCTCATAGAGCTCCTCTTTTCTTTCTTTCTGTTTTTTTTTTTTTTTCCATCTTAGATATGATGTACCATTGCACGAATCCAGAGGGTGAGTCATGGGCTGTCGAGCGGAGTTGGGGGAGCGAGCATGGGCTGGAGTCTTAAGCGACCGAATATAGCCTAAAGTTATGTTTTGAAGACTTGTATTTTAAAATCCTCCACCCTCCCCCAGACACCATATTTTCGCCAGAAAATTGCCCTTCTACCTTCGTTTCCAATAATTGCCACCTCAAAAACCAGACGCTGGATTCGTCCTTATATTGTTGTATCACCAAAAGTTTCAGTCATTCTACTAAATTTTGGTTTTTCACAGAATTACTAGCCTGCCAATTGATCAGGTAATAGAAACAACTTTATAAAGTTACTCCAATTACTATTCAGCATTTGCTGCATGTTTCTTGTTTTCCGAAATTTCCTTTCGAATTTCGGAAATTTTGCCCTGCCTGTTCAAAAAAGTTGTTTATTTACTCTCTATAAGAAGAAAGCCAGAAAAAAATTTCAGACCTCTTTAATTGATGCGTTAAGTGTCAATTCTCAGAATTTTATCTTCTTTCTTCCTTTTTTTAACTATTAGTCCACGATTTTTCAGGTTTTCTTTCTTACATTTAGTGTGTACTTGCTTTTTTTTTTGCCATGGGCAATATTTTTCATAATTAACGAGAATAGCAATTTTAGCCTTCAAATTGTTTAGAAATGGTGTCTTAAAATGCATCAGTTATTATTATTATATTTTTATTTTTTTAATTTAATTTTATTTTATTTAATTTTATTTATTTATTGATTTTTTATTTTTACTGACATTTAAATTTTTAAATTTTACCACTAAATAACAAATTTTAGATAATTTCAACTGTGACTCTGAAAATTTCATTAGCCAATAACACTTCCTGAAAAATAAATAATTTTTTTGAACGACTTCGTTTACATCAATGAACTTTTGGTGATGTCAAAGAGACATACATTTTTAATGGTTTCAGCCGCCCCCAGAACTAAATCCTGAATTCGCCACTATTTCTACGGAAACCATTAGATTATTACAAATAATTTTCAACGAAATATCATTCAAGCAAGAAAGATCATAGTCATTGAGTTATAACAGAAAAAAGTTTGACGCTAACGTGCAAGACTAATGGACTTCAATGTTTAAAAATGCAAGACTGGAAATCATTGTGCCAGGGACTATGATCATTCTTCCCCGTGGCGCTTTATATATTTGAGTCGTAGATGTGATAAGCAAGTGTCGCAGCAGAAAAATGATTGCGGAAACGATTGCACTGTCTCTGTCGCAACACTCATGTTACGACTTGTTGCGTGTTTTCCTACAAGTCCAATGATTTAAACCAATTTTATTTTGTCCATTTTATTTACAATTACAACACTACTATTTTACATACTACTATTCACAACACTTCTTTTACATACTACTACTCACAACACTTCTTTTACATACTATACTACTATTTATAAATATTGGGTTTAGCTGCCATAATGGGGTCGTTTCCAAAATTTTAAAAGTATTTTTTCTGAAAGAGCATGCTTAAAAACATCTGACCATTTTTTAAATAATTTCTTTCAGTTTAATATTTAAAAAAAAAAAACTTAAATCGGCGCTCTTTCTTCGTTTAACGTTTCTGCCGATGACATCACAAATGATGAAATGCCATTCAGTGTTGCCATTCACGGTCCGAAATATTTAATTCGCATCTTTACTCACGTGTACTGGCAATGATATGATTGATAGCAAGCGTAGAGCGCAATTTAATTAGTTTCTTGATTATCATAACGTGGAAATGCGGTAGAAAGATGCGCCATAGTGCATCATTTGTGACGTCATAAAAACCACGCCTTGCTTGAAGAATCGGACATTTTAAAAAATTAATTAAAAAATAATTGTTGGGAAAATGGAAGTATTTTCTGAGTCCATGTTATTTATTTATTTATTTATTTTTTTTTGCTTATTCTATCAATTTCAGTGACAAAGAAGTACTACATTTGACAGAAGGAAACAACCCCATTCCCCTCAGATCCTTATTTGATCAGAGCCAACACAGACGCGTCTTAACCAGGGCTGCGGAGTTGGAAGGAAAATGACCGACTCAGACCCCGACTCCGACTCCTGGACTTTGAAACGCCCGACTCCGACTCCAACTCCGACTCCGGATTTAAAAATATTTTTTTAATTGTATTTTTTCATTTCCCTCTCTCCCTTTAGGGGAAGGGGGAAAACCTCTAAACAGAGATTGAAATATCATTTCTTTTTTAAGAAAATTTCGCATTTTGTTTTTTATTGTAAACCCAAGACGCATACAACGTTATAAATTCAATTCAAAAATCAAATTTTCCAATAGTTACGAGTTTAAATGTGAGATAACTTAAAAATCCCTTTAAAAAAATTGAAAAGGATTAGCTGTAATTTGCCCCTCCCCCCCCCCTTTAATGTTTAACAAAAATATATTGATCAAATCATGTGCTTTCAATTTTTGAAAGCTGTAACAAGAGAGAGAAAAAGCTTTTTTTCAAAGTCCAAGTTCTTGAGAGGGAATGGTTTGGTCCGTGTGATACTCATCTGGTAGGTGACACCAAAAGTTAATTTCAGAGTTTATAAAAAATAAAATTACTTTGATTCTGAAAACTTTCCCGAATATATTTTAAATTATATTTCATCAATAAAATTTCAGCAAAAATAGGGCATATATAAGTCAGGAGGGAATTTTACACAAAATGCTGCGGTATACAAATTTGTACGAATAGCTTTTACTATACCTATATTTCTTCGTCGCTAAATTTTTAATTTAAATTTTATTGGCTGCTTTAGAATTAACCTTAATATGAAGATTTTAAGATTAACTGCAATTATTGAGTGTTGTAATCAAGAAATTATTTACATTTATTTATTCCATATTTTTTAGTGAGAACCAAGCGAGTGAAAGAAGGGAGAAATTGTCTTAATAAAAAAAAAAAAAACATTATTTCATCGCATCTTTTGGATTTGTGCTTTCGCGCCAGAGCTTAGTTGAATTTGCCGATCACCCTCAAAAATTTCCACCTGAGCTACGGGCCTCGATTTACTAAATTGTTACGTTGATTTTACTATTTTATAACTGAGATCGAACCCAAATCACTATATTTCTATTTGAAAGTGATTACTTGAAAATGTTAGGCAACAAAACCGTTTGCTGACAGTTGCTATAAGTTAATTAAAAAAGCAAGCAAACTGAGGGACGGCTACAGAAAGTTCAAGCTAGCTGATTACCATAATGGCAGTTATTTTCTCATTAGTAGCTTTTTATACATGTTTTATTGCCTAACATTTCAATTGGTAATCAGTTTTTAAAAAATGCAAGGAGAGTCAGTGAAAATGAAAGAAAAAATGAAGCCCGGAGTCGGAGTCGGCATGTTTTCTAACGACTCCGACTCTTTTACTCCAAAATCAGTCCGACTCCGACTCCACAGCCCTGGTCTTAACTACACGCAGTATCCATTGCATCTGCCTAGAATTTCCCTTCGAATAGGGAAGATGCCCTTAAATTCATGTACAGGGATTATTCTGTATCTCGTGGCTTAAGTCGCCAGTCTCCGACATAGATATATTGAATTGACGACAAAGACAATATACTGTTTCCATGATGGCAAAACTTGAAGTACTGCTTTAGAATGAACGTGTCCTGAAAGAAAAAACGAAGTGTCCGTGAACAGAAGAGTTAGGGAAGTTGCACATTTTGCGCTACTATTAAATCTGCATTAGTATCTAGAGGAAGTGTTAATGTAACGGGGGAAAAACGATTCGTATGACAAGAATAATAATTACGAAATTTACGCAAAAGGGTTTCCTGCTCAAATACGAGTTCGAAAGCTCTTCTAACCTTGGCTCAGCGTGTCATAAATGAGATGGGAGGCTGCAAATTGTCGATAAGCCTTTTCACACGTGCACGATTGATACGTTTCACAATTTGGAGCGACATTCTGTTCTTTCTGAAAAAAGAAAGAGACTAGCATTCTAGTAAATTAAATTACACTTCAGGCCTACTACACACGAGGTGGTTAGCGGAATCAACTTTCCGAAAACGTTGCCTGTTAACCAGTTGACCAGCGTTTTTTGTCGCCTTCACATGAGACAACTTAGTTGAATCAATTTCTCTTCAAATAACCGAATTTATTCGAGCAACTGCTTTACAACGCTGTTAAAACTGAATCTAATTGACTCTCAACTAGTTTACTCGTGTGTAGAGCGAACACTTGGTAATTTTCCGATGAGTGTAATCATGGTCCCACTTGATTCTTTTAGTTCGTGACAATCGCTGAAACTCATGGTAACAAAGAGGGCTCTGCAAGCAATCCCTGTTTTTAATTTTTTACAAACAAAATGTTCATTGATTGGTGGATACGCAGGATTGGGTTCAGCGCCTCTTGCGGTCAAAATGGGCGACATGCCATTGATAGTGGACGCATAGGATTGGGTTCAGCGCCTCTTCCGGTCAAAACGGACGACATGTCATTGATTAGTGGACACATAGGATTGGGTTCAGAGCCTCTTGCGGTCAAAATGGGCGACATACGAAGTTTCGCATTTTTCGAGAATTTAGCGGCACATGTGTCTAGTGTGCCAAGCACGTCTACCTCCCTGGTGGCAGGTATACCAAGCACAGCTTATGGCCCCTATATATATACGAGCCGACGCATCAGCTTAAGATTAGCCATTTTGGATCGGAGCGCGTGTTTGAGTGGTTGCCTTTTCTGGCGAGTTATCGCGTTTGGTGAATGTTCACTGAGCAATTATTAGAGGCACACGTGAATTGTTTATTAAATAAAATATTATTTTCGGCAAATTTGGCGAAATCCTAAACTTTGCTGTGGTAACCCTGGGAGTGCAACAATGAAAAATCCGATCCAAAATGGCTAAACTTAAGCTGATGCGTCGGCCTATCTATATAGCGGCTTGTCGTGTGAAAGATGACATGTGGTTCGTCACTTTTCTACGTGGTTTCACTTCCGAATAGCTGCCCATTCGAAAGTTGATTCAGGTTGCCTTATGTGAAGGAGGCCTTACGCTTAATTTAAGCATGTGTGTGAAAAATTTGTAACTCAAGGGGGAATATTTTTTAACTCAAATGTTCCTAAAATGATCATTTGGAAGTTTGAATTTGGGGCATAGAATGTTAGGCAATAAATTATCGAACTTTATAACCATGATTTTCCAATGCAATTTACATGTGAAATGAAGTTCAAGAGATGAAATTAAAATATTTTTTTCCACAAATTTATAGTTTCAAACTTAGACTTTTAACGCCGGAGGAATTTAATTTTTAACAGAAAGCAACACCATTCTCTCCTCCAACTCAATTGCTCATTTTCAACTTGAAATTCTTCTGAAGTATAAAAGGTTACTTAGAATATAGGGTGTTCCAAAAATAACATCACATTTCCATAATCGGCTTGCTTTTGAAATAAAGGACTACATGCATAAAAGAAGGAACATTAATACATATTGGAATTTAGTTAGGTCTACATCTAACCGAGTGCCGCGGAGTCGGAGGGAAAATGGCTGGCAGAGCAGAAATTTTTGAGCCTTCGATTTCGATATTCAATAATTCCGAATTCCATTATCTCAAAATCAGTCTGAATCCGACTCCGACGCCCTGATTTCAACCCTAGACCAAGGTTCCACCATGGGAAGAAACAGTCTTTAATTGAGGCAGTGAGAAGCAAAGGGATGCAAATGGACTATTTTAGGCTTCGAGTGAAACACGTTTAAAGATCCGATCCTAAGTAGGTTTTTATTGAATTTTTTTTCTAAATCATGCTGTACAGCAGCACCTACCAGGGCTACTAGTACAATCTCTTGCCCCAAGACAGAGGAGAGGTTTACCTGTACTGGTTATCTCCAAATTTTTCAATTTTGACTCTTGTGTGTGTGTGTGTGTGTGTGTGAATCCCTTTGCTTCTCACTACCTCAATTGATTTAGTTGCTCCTGCTCACTGTTTCCTCAATCGTTGCAATCAGCTGACGAAGATTTGAGACTTTAGCGTTATACACAAGGTATTTGATCTAACCCCAAGTCAATGGCTTATTCAAAGGGAGGGATGTGGGGATATAACCCCTTCAAAAAGTCAAATTTATTATTACTATTTTTTATTTTATTTATTTATTTATTTATTTACTAAAGAAAAGGTCTAAAATAAGCCATAACCCCTACAATTTTTTCTGGCTATGACACTGCCCCAAATGAAGAAGTTAAGGGGCGTTAGATCAGGTGGAGTCGCTAGATTAGTTGCTGTTTTGTGTGTTTTCAATAAAACAGTTGACTATTTATTTGTATTATAAATGAAATTGTTCACTTGTCTTCTTTTTGCATGAAAAATAAATAGTTTTAGCTTTACTTAGTGATACAGCTAAATTTATGATTTCCATTCCATCGTTAATGTAAAGTCTTCGGAGAAATTTATTCAGATTTTCAGTCATAACTTTACTTCTACTCCTTAAAACAAAGTTTCCGATAAAATTTATTTGAAACAAATCCCCCTTTAAGAGAACAAAGGGGGGGGGAGGTGCTTAAATTGGAACGAAAAAGTTTCAAACCAAAAAAAAAAGGAATCCTGGCTAAGATTTTTCGATTTTGTGTCAGAGAGTAATCATTAGAATCTGCCGATTTTAATAGAGATATATCCTCCCACTACGAAGATCGCTAAATTATTCGGGGTTATTTCTTATTCGGATGCTCATGACATATATCCTTCTTGTCTTGGCTGCTTCAATAATCAAGAAAACTATAATTAAATCAAACCTAACCTGGCAACGTTATGAATACTCCGCAGATCCTAATCACTGCATTCTGAAGCAGTCAGGTTAAGTTTGCCCCAACTATAAGTGAAATAAGCTTCACAGGCTAGACGATCAAACTGAAAGTAAAATTTTAAAAGCTTCCCTTTTTCCCCATTCGTTTAGAATTACTTTTCAAGAACAATGTCCTGAAAATGAACACGCAAAACACCAAAATAAAACATCATGTCCACTCTTGAAATCACTAACAAAAGAATTGATGATGTTTCTGTTAAGGTAAATAAAAGAGTGAGCTTCTAGAAAATCGGGTTCATACATCTAACCTTGACTCTTGGATAAGTCGAGAAAACGCTTCCTTTTCCTTGCTCCTTTTGTGAAAGTTTTCCAAGAAAATAGAAAGATAATCGGTTAATCTTTAGAAAAAAAAATTTAGTTACAAAGACAAATAAAAAATTTTATTTATCACTTTCAGAAGTTTTTTTTTTTTTTGCAAGAATGTGGTTTTATTGTTTAAGAAACCTAAATAAAGTCTAATAGGAATGTATCTTTTGGGGCGATAAGATTTTAAGGAAGTATTTCGTAAGAATATAATTAAATTTGTCTTTGTACTTTTTATGTATTCGCTATTAAATTCTGCATTTCCTTTTGTTAATTACTTTGAAATTCCCTCAGCGTAATTTGTAGAACAATGTAGTTCGGCGTCAATTTGTAACTCGAGAGGTTACAAAGGTTATAAATTCTAGTTCTTACGAGGAAAAAAAGAATATCTCGCATTATTCCATCTTTTTAAAATCTGTGTCTGCTTGCCTGTATGAAATTTCATCTCCTCGAAAATGACTGAGAGTTAAGAGTCGAACAAAAAAAGTACTGAATATTCGAAACTGGACGAGAAACTTTAGCGCCAGGTCTAATTTTTCTACTACTTTAAGCAAAGTAGATATTAATTTCAACTATAATAAACATAATTTCGCTTCAAAGAATTTTTCGGTGAATTCCGTTGTTTAAGATGAGATGGTTGGCGAGCGAAACGAGAGGGGGGGGGGGGGCGCAGAGTCCCGAGGCCTATATAATTTCTGACGTTATGCACAGATTTGCTTCTGATAATCATTCTTGAAAAGAACTCTTGAGGATAAACCATGTACAGAGATGGCTTTTTCTTATATTTGGAGAAAGTGATGTGAATTCAATGCGCGAAAAATCGCAAACGATTTTATTTTTAATGCAAATTAATACTGATACGGGTAATTCTTTATTTTCACTCCAACTTTGAAGATGATTATCATTATTGTTTGATTTTGGCAAAGATTGAAATGGAAAGGCAGAAAATTCTTTGGAAAGAAATGTGAGAAGTTTAAATATTTCTATGCATTTATTTTTCTTTCTTTCTTTTTTTTTTAACTTGGAAGTTAATCCAATCATCAGGGAAAAAAATTTCTATATCATCGGAATGAAATTCGTTTTTTTCGTCAAATTATGAAAATAAATCGTTTCTATATTATTTGACCACCATATCTATTCACCTATTCAAATTAGAAATTTGTTTTGGATTTCTTTCTGTCATTCATTTGCATAATTTATTTTCTCAATGTTTGTTAATGCACCTCCCTGAATTCAAAATATTCCAGTTAAAAATATTTTCAAATAAAACAAGACATAATATGATTAAAGGGATAAACGATGTCAAAATAAAACAACACAAATTCTCAATAAAATAAATCGAGTTCTAAACTTTCTTGTTGGGTTCTGTTTTTTTTTTTAAATTTATTTATTTATTTATTTATTTATTTATTTATTTATTTATTTATCTTTTTTTTTGTACTGATGAAGAGGCTTTTTTGTAGCCTTGAAGCAGTTTTATGAGGTATTTTCTGAAGAGTTTGTGCTTTATTTACGCTGGTTTTTCACTTTAATCATATTGTAGCACAAAACTTATTTGCTCATTTTTCGTAATGCCTAATAAGTTTAAAAAGAAATAATTTGCTAGCTTTTTTTTTTTTTTTTTTAGTTGTTTTCTATTCATATAAGGGGCATTCCAAGTTATTTTTGACATTTATGTAGAGTCCGTAACGTGACCTTTTTTGCCATAACTTTTTAATTTACTGTTTGATTAGCATATTATTTTATTTTGGTCTTTTCCTACCAACACACCAGCTCAAATTAAAATAATTTGCAAATCAAACAGTAAATTAAAAAGTTATGGCAAAAAAGGTCACGTTACGGACTCTACATAAATGTCAAAAATACCTTGGAATGCCCCATAAGGAATAATTTTTAACACGCTTTTATTAGCTTCACTTGTATGTTTGTAACTCTCCTTTGGACTAAAAGCTAGTGACTTATTACTGTTAGTACATTCTTCCACTTTCTGAGCGTTCGTGGCCGAGCGGTCTAAGGCGCGTGTTTTTGCTGATGTCCTCCTCCGTTAATCATTGGGCGTGCGTTCTAATCTCATCTACACCGAAATAAAAATTATAATCTTACAACTCAATTTTCGCCCACTTGTTGTGATCGGATTCTTTTAAAATTTGGAATGCAACCTCAGACCCGATGACAATGCAATATTCCATAATCAAATTAATTTATTAACGATAAGTTATTAGTTTATTCTAATTAACACGCATTTATTAGCTTAACTTGTATGTTTGTGGGTATCTTTGTGGATCCAACTTTCCTTTGGACAAATAGTCGGTGGCTTATTAGAATTACTTACAACGTACAAATCAGAGCTGCGGAGTGTAACAATGTTTGCACATGAATTTACCAGAAAGCATTCAAAATGACTGATGCAAATAAAATACTTGTTTAGAAAACAGAAAAAACACGCTTTTGTAGCAAAATGAACTAAAAAGTAAAAAATACAATAATAGTTTTAAAAACTAAAAAAAACACGCTTTTGTAGCAAAATGAACTAAAAAGTTAAAAAAAATTCTTTGGATGACAAGTATATAAAGTAATTGACCAAACACTTAATTTTACTGTAATAGAAAAAAAAAAGTGTGAGGGGCTTCTTATCAGTTGTCTTAAATTTCTTCCACTTGTTATCCATGCAAATAATTTTACTACCGTAAAATTAAGTGTTTGGTCAATTACTTTATATACTTGTCATCCAAAGATTATTTTTAACTTTTTAGTTCATTTTGCTACTAAAGCGTGTTTTTTAGTTTTTTAAACTATTATTTTTTTACAAAAATATTTTAATTTAGAGAAATATATAATTGAAACAAATGGAAGCCTGGGATAATCGAGGCAAGGAAAAACGACTACCTTTGGCAAAATCGGCGCTTGTCCTGTTCTGGACGCCAATCTAGTTACTACCGGTGAAAATGCAGATTCCTGCTTGACACTGAGTTGTCCAGATGCGTATATAATCCTTACGCAATCGTGACTTTTTTCAGAGCAAAGATCAAGAAGTTGAAGGTCATTGCCGCTCTCCGCCTGAAGACACCGCCGGATCGAGTCAGCTAGTCATCCCCAGCGCTCTCGCCCAGTCCAGCAGCGATGTTCATCCGGTCTCCCGATACGGCGCAGATAGGGAAGGAGATCCTCCCCTTTGTTGTCGGATATCTGCCGGACTACTTCCAAAAGAAGGCTGAGGTGGAACTAAAGGACAGCCCCGAGAGGAGGGTGCAAGGACTCAGGTTATTGAAAGAAATGATGAGGAGTGAGTAGTTTATCACTTTCGTTTTTTCTTTTCTGAAATGCTTCAAATGTCTAATGCAAAAAAAAAAAAAAATGCAATTTCACGCTGTTTGCATTTAAACATCCTACAAACACTATAAGTTCAGAAGTAAAACGTTGAAGTTAGTAGTGCTATCTATCAAGAAAAGGAAGAAAAAAAAAACAGGCCCTTTTTTTTAAGGTAATAACTGCTTAGTGTTGCTAAAATTAGGATTTTGATATCTATACAACATGGAAAAAAAAAACTCTATTTATATATTATTTGTATATTCAATATCTTATAAACTAAACTTTAATTTAAGAGATTTTTATGTCCCACACTGTTCCTCAAATGGTTGATTGTGATAAAATGTTTTTAATTATACCGCTAAATATGCGGAGGGCTTCTCCGCAATGTTTTAAACGCATTTGTTCAATGTAGTTAAATTTGGCGTACTATTGTGATATCAGATAGCACAAGTGCAAATGAACAAAAACAGTGTGCTTGTTTATTAAATTTCTAAGTTCATTCGCTCAGTGAAAGCAAAAAAATATTTTTGATAATAAGACACATTTTTTTAGGGGGGGGGGAGTAAAATCCCATAATATGGTATTTTATACAGTAGTTCAATATTTCTTCTTATAAAGTAAATCTTTCTCTATAAAAACAGGTTAATAGATGTGTGTGTGTGTTCCTTGCACTAATTCTGTTTACTTTTGATTTTTGTCAAACTTGGAACATAGTTCCTTTGATGCTCATGAATTCACACAGAGGGATTTTCGTCTCCTTGCGGGGGAAAAACCCATAGGGATATACCTTATACATATCTACTGTTTATTTACATTGGGTCTTTGCCTAATTTGGTACGGAGCTCCTTCGATGCTCAAGAACTTACATAGAGGTGATTCCGAGAAACGAAATGTTTACGCCTTTTAATAACAATGATAAAATCTCTGGAATTTAAAAAATCCAAATAATTTTAAATCTGAATTTTGAGTCATAAAATTACTTTTTTCTACACGTTAAAGCAGATTTGTACACTATTTTTTTTCTTTCATTTAAGCCTGATTGTTGAACATGCGTCACTTGTCACAACTTTTATTTTGAAGATATACCGGGATACGCATCTGGTTGTTTATAAAAACAATAACTTTTTTTATTGCAATTACATCAAAATACTACTTTTCCCCCTTAGTATTTTCATTAAATAACTTCATTAATTAAATCAAAGAGATAAGCAGTTATCTTGAATGTTTTTAGATCAACCTAAATTAATTGAATACATAAATGTAACGGAAATATTTGAATATCTTAGTGCTAATATGTTTAACTTACGCTCCGCAGTTGCTGAGAAACGGGTTCAAACCAAAGTGCGTGTTTATACGTTGCGCTGAAAAATATGACATTGATCATGAGATCAATAGTATGTCATCTCAGCGGCATCAAGATACTACTCTATTTTTTCCTTTAAGTATTTTAAGATTAATGAAATTTATGAAACAACGGCATTTTTGAAAAATACTTTACTTGCTAATAAGACATTTTTCAAACACATAACGAATAAACTCTAACTGCATTACATCAATTTTAATTTCTTAGTTAGAAAATCCTTTGTTTTTCACAAATTGTTATTAATGATCTAAAACTTACATAGATAATATTATTTACTAGTGGTAAAAATTAAAAGGTCTTTTGGTTCGCTTGTATATTTACAAATAATGTACGATGAATTTTTTCGCCAGTTGGCTTGTGCCCATGTTACGGTTCCACGTTATGATAATTTCGTAATTTACTCGTACATGTTATGATAATTTTGTTCTTAAAATTGAAATAGAAAAAGAACCACGTCGAATTTTCGAAAAATCGCTTCGAGGTGCACACCCCCATGCTACAAACTAACTTTGTGCCAAATTTCATGAAAATCGGCCGAACGGTCTAGGCGCTATGTGCGTCACAGAGATCCAGACAGAGAGACTTTCAGCTTTATTATTAATAAAGATAAATATCGGTAGAGCACCCACTGCCCGTGAATTTATTTTATTTATAAATAGTACTTCATATTTTATTTGCAAGAAGTATCTCTACGTCTAACAGCTTTAAATAGCTTTATCAATTCTAGATTGTTTCAAGTTTTATCCAGTTTTCAATCGATTGAGCCGTAGAGAAATTCTTCCAAAACAAAACACAGGGTTTCATGTTTATGTATTTTATGCACTTGATTTGGAGAACTGACAGTGCATACTTGAAGTTACTTATCAGTTTCGAAAAATAAAGATATTATAGTTTGACAGATTACAGCATCGATAAGTAAAAAGAAAAAATTTGCAAATGTGTTACTCAATAGCGATAACATATAACTAAGTATCGCGTCGGAAAAATGTTATTTTAGATAAGTAGCAGATATATGTTTAAAAAATAACCATTATGGAGAAGAAACTAAGTAAAATTTCAAGGTAATTTCAATTTGGTATTTGAAATGTCCTTCAACACTGAAAATTCTACATATTTAAGGCACACCTTGCATATGTAATTGAAGACAGAAATTTCCAAGTCTGAACTTGACACATTTTGAATAAAAATATTTGATATTCCATTGCTAATTCTTTTACTTTTTGTATTATTCGTAGAACATGTGTTGATAGGATTTTCTTTGACGTGTTCGTTTAACTTGACAAACTGTAGTATAATCATCTAGCATGTAACTGAGAAAAAGAAGAGACCATATAATTTGTTAAACTCAAATTGAAGGTTGAAATGGCTGCACACACACATTACCTATATGCTAGGAGGGATAAGCCTCCGCCACCACCTGCTCGTTTCGCTCGCCAAGTTTGTATTAAATGAAAATCGTATGCAGTTTATTTTTGTTAAATATTATTACAAAAAAGTTCTGTAATCGATACTAGTTTAAAAAAACATAAGGTATTGTTGACGTTAAGGTACACTAGAAAATAATTGCATTTTAAATTACTTTGATAGCAGTCTTTGTAAAAATCCAATTTTTCCGTCTGATGCTAACTTGAAGCTTGAATTAAGTTTACATCAATGCTCTTTAATTATTACATTTTATTATAGTTATTTATTTTTTCATCTGCGGTTTTTTTTTTTTTTTTTTTTTTTTTTTTTTGTACGATCAACCCTTTGAAGCACAGAACATTTTTCCTTCTTTTTTTGAACTGAGAGCAGATGGGTTCAGCTAAGATAAATTTATTTAATCTACCAGTTTGTTAGCTCTCTGGCAGGTTCAATGACATGACATCTGCCTCCAGCTCGGTTATTTCCTTTTCCTGCCTGATAAGTCCATAACAAGGACGAAACTGCAGTCTCTGGATGATGGGATAACCGGGCTGTCGGTATGCTGCATGTAGTTCTGCCTTAGCTCTGGTTTAGGGGCTGTAACTTAGTCTTTGAAGACGTTGTGATTGTTAGTTGAAAAAACAGTCAAATTCTATGTGAACGTAAAAGAAGTCACTGCGCCTCAACGTGTGGAGCTTATTTGCATGTTACCATAAGGTATGGCTATAAAACATAAAGTAGGCTAAAGTGTACTTTTCTTTTACTTTATGCAACGTCCGTTCTTTACTCATCCAAACCACCTTTTTTTTCGCTGTCACCATGCGACCCGGTCCGAAAAACCGGTTTTATAACTGTAATTTTTCAAAAAGAACCACATTTTGAATTTTGGGTTGATTTTTCGCCGATAGTGGGGACAAAAATCTTTAAAATGATGCCCTACTTATGAACTTATGAAGCTTGATGAAGTAATGAGGAAGTTATGGTGTACCCACAAAAAATTTAAGAATTAAAAATCTTCAGAAATAATGAATATGATTTCAAAATAATAACGATGATGATGATGCTGATGAGACAGTAATAATAATAATAATATTAATATTAATATTATTAATAATAATGAGTAAAGAACTACAATACAATTAAAACGAGCTGATGTGTGCATCACATGACTTCCTTTTACTCCAATTTAATGTCATTTTCTCATTATTGGCAGTTTTAATGTGATTCAATAGTTTATTCTCTAAATATCTCCAATAGTGGCCAAGTTGAAACCAGATTAAAAAAAAAAAAACACCCTCCAAATTTGTCGCCAAGTTGGCGATAAAACTTGGCGACCAAAAGACTGGCGATATATCGCCAAGTGTTCGCCAAATTATAACACCACTTGAGTTTACACCGAAATTAACAATGATTTCCCTCCAAAAAGTGGCAAAAAAACACTTTAGAAACACCCGAATGCAACCAAAAAGGGAGGTGCACAACTAGACTCCACTAGGAGTCTACGTACCAAATTTCAACTTTCTAGGACATTCCGTTCTTGAGTTATGCGACATACATACGCACAACCGCACATACATACAAACGTCACGAGAAAACCCCCTCCCCCCCCCCCCCCTTTTTTTTTCGGGAATCGTCAAAATGGTTATTTTGCGTGTCTGTACGTTCTTAGGCACTTATCCACGAGTGGTCGAGTCAAAGAAAAAAAAAAAAAACTCAACATTCATTCGAGGGTGAGTAAAATGGAAATTAAGGTCGATTTTTAAGTGAAAATACAATAGTTCGCGAATACAATACTTCCTTTTTTGTAAAAGGAAGTAAAAATTGGTGAAAACGTCAGCATAAACAGTTATTTCTTTTTACAGATGACAAGAATTTCGTCGGCTTAGAGTTCGATGACGAGTTCCTTCTCCAGTACCTCCTATGTCGAAAGTTCAACGTCGCTCGAGCTTTCTCCCAAATCAAAGCTTTTGTTGCGCTTCGGAGGAAACAGAAAAACGCATTTACTGACTTCAGATTCGAGAAGACGGTGAGGACCATCAACGACCAAATTGTCACCGTCCTACCTTGGAGGTGCCAAGACGGTTGCGCCATAATTCTCGTACAATTAGGTGAGTCAGTTTTCCTTTGTTACCATTATCAGACACTCTACTTTTCCGCGGAAACGCGGATTTCCGCTTTCTTTTTTTTTTTTTACCTTCAATTTCATCATTCCTGACATTAATGCAGATTTGCATTAACATTTTCATAGGGGTTGGGGAGGCATTTTTTTACTGAGTAATTTTCAATATGAATTTTTAATTTTTTTTTTTTTAATATGTATCAGAAATATCGGTTGGTGTTCATTGGGTTTGTGGACAATTTCTGCAAATGTGGGTGCACATGTTAAAGGAAACTTAAAAATAATTTTAACACTGCTTTTTCATTAAAAAAAAATATTCAGTATTCAATTGAAGAGAAAAAAAAAATATTTTAAACAAAAGTTTGTGTTTATGATATTAAGTCCATTACCATTTGAAGTTTCTCAAATCTTTGAAAAAATAAAAGTGGGGAAAAAAATGCAATTGAATTTGAAAAAAATCAATGTAAAAAATATATAAAAACAATATTATTTGAGCTCCCTGTTTGAAAGTATATTAATTACTCTCAAATGTTTATTTTTCACGTTTTATTTGTTACGCGTAAAGTTCAGCTTTTTTCTTCATCAAGCTGTTGCATGTCTGCATTATCTCTCGCATTTTCTGTACCATTTTAATCTGATTCTTTGCTAATCATGTGCAAGTATGAATTATCACATTTAAAACATTTCCGTGTCAAAGTTTGATTACTCGACTCTCGAAAGACATGTATGCATGACAAAGGCATGATTATCATACGGGAATTCGAGGAAATGAATCTGGTCTTCAAAACTTATGGCTCACCGTAACAAAGAAAATATTCTTTTCCTATTATTAGAGTATTTTTGAGCGGTTTATAGAGAAAACGTGTTTTTATAAAATATCATTACTTTTTTTAGTGACATTTTTTTAAAAAATGCAACTACTATAGCGGGACTGGAAAGTAATGTCATTTTGTTTTTCAAACAAATGAAAATTTTAAAAGTTTTTATTTTTAATCAACGATGTATTTACCACCGTTCTCAACAGCCATTTGCCGTGTGGTGCACAGATTTTCAATCCCGGATAGATGGAGTGTAATATGTAATAGGTTTTCGATTAAAATATCTGGAGGTGGCATTTTAAAATATCAGACCAGTTTTTAAATCTTTTTTTTTGGGGGGGGGGAGGCGTCCCATATAAATCAGAATAAAGGGAAACCAGATGGTGCAATGTCAGGTGAGTATGGTGGGTAATGCAGTTCACCACTGAAAACCACCAGGTACAGTTATTTTTCGGAGCAAGCTCGTCTTATCATCATAAGTTTCACACACACAGAAACAGAATATTTCTGACCTTTTTGTCTTTGTTGACTTTATTTGCCGGAATTTTTGAGAAAGTTCAAAATGAACGATCTCTATCTATTCAAATTTGTTGCAATTCGACGTATAGTAAGATGAGACATTTTCCTTTTCTCAATTCCTTTATGTTTTGTACCTAGCGGGATAACTAAAAATGGAATGTGACTTGCCCATTCGCTTACTGAGCATTTATATCTTTATGTAGCGCAGTTTGCAGAAGAGAAAAAAATATAAATTTTGCTTCTCAGAATACACAAATCCAATTGTCCTTATAATTTTGTCCATATCAAGGGATGTCTAAACACAAACTTCCTTCTAGAAATTAGAAATTCCTTTGTGTTTCCAATAAAAGTAATTTAAAAAAAAGTTTCATTTAGTTACTAGTCATAAGTTTTGCATAACTTTCCGACCAAATGCAACGTAGATATGGTGTTTTTTTCTTTTGCCCTTATAATTTTGAACACCACTGTAGAACGCATTCTAGTGCCCTCTAAAGTGGGCAACTTATTTTTCGCTGACCCAATATAATAGGGAAGTTTTCGATTTTTCAATTTTATTTTTATATGATAGAGTAACATGTATGAACATCATAGGTGAAAAAATTTTTGCGATACGATAAGTAGTTTTTTTTAAACTAATTTTTAAAGTTCAAGCGCCTGTGACGTCAGATGGCATAGGAAGTGACGTCATGCGCCTTCCGGTAGGGCAGAAGCCGAAGGTCACGCATTCGACTTCGAAGACGAAACGTAAAAGGCTATCTCCTCGCACTTAACTCCTCGCGTTTCTGGAACATTAAACCTCTCATCCTCTCGGAAATATTCGAATATCATCATTGTTTTTACATGAGGAAGATTATTTAGATTGTGCTTTAACGAATCCGGTCTCCATAGTTTGTTCAAAAGGATTATTGAATTTCTAAAAAATAAAAATATCAGCGCGCTCAAAATGTTCCTAGCGAAAACAAGGGATCTTCGGCGGAAGGTTGCCCATTCGCGCCTTGTGACGTAGGCTAGTGACGTTTCAGAAGCGCGCACTATTGCGCGTGGATTTTTAAAAATTCATTAAAAATCAACCACGGTGTTTTAAAATTCGGCGATGGTGAATTTTTTAGTTTTGAGGGTCAATTAACAATATCCAATAGCCAAAATATGAACATTTAATAGGTTGCAACTTCCCTATTATACCTTGAAGTTGTTATAAATAAATAAGTTAGAAAGACTTTTGTGATTACCCAAGATTGTGAAGCCGGAGGAAGAATGAGCGACTCTGACTTCTTTAATTTCAAAACGCCTGACTCCTTTACTTCAAAGTTAATTTGACTCTCATCCTAAGACTCCAACTCCTACTCTCCAGCCATGGCAGAGCTGTATACATGAGCGTAAAATGTCCGACTTCGACTCCGCTGACCTGGATACTGTCCCCTGGGGTATTTATCTCATGTAGAGATCATCCAGGATGTATTCGCATGTGCAGGGTGCTTCAGCAAGGAACACCCTTACTACGAAATTACCCCTACTTAGAAATGCAGTAACAAGAAAAGAGTGAGCGATAGTAAAGTGAAACAAGTGGTAGTTTGGACGGACGATTGTGGAATGTTTTATTCACTGACTTTCAAAACTAGTTCTAGGATTGAATATTAGAGGTCGTTGTAGTCACAATTAGCATTTAAATAGTGTATCAAAATGTGCTTATTAAACAGAGGTCAAATCTCATTGCAATGGGTGCCATATGACCATCTTTTACAACAATGACTAAACGCAGCCGAAGGCAGAAGTTCCAAGTCACTCGTCTCTACCGAGATGAAGTTTTATGCTTCAAACGCTGTCACAAATGCCTTCAAAATTACCCTTCGATAGCATTATGTAACTGCTGTGAAAAGTGGTCATATCGAATCCATTGAAGTAAGTTTTGACTTCTACTTAATCATCATTTTTATACATTTCATAAAACGGAGCTTGGACTACAGAACACTTTAATATTCCATCTTTGAACTATTTTTGAAAAGCTGGTGGATAAAAGACTCCCAACCTGTCTGTCCAACATACAACTTGTTTCACGTTCCTCTCTTTCACTGTTTTGCTTTTATGCCATTTCTTAGTAGAAGAGTACAGTAAAACCTGTGAAATTAACCACCCTTGTAAGTTCACCATCTGTCTAAGTTAACCGCTTCTTTCAGGTACGGAATTAGCTTTTATCATATAAATCAACCTCTGTAAGTTGACCACCTGCTTAAGTTGACAACTAAAGTAGTACACCGCAAGTGGTCAACTTACACAGGTTTCACTGTACTTTCTGAAACACTCTGCGTTGAGCCTTGTGTAGCGCATACAGTGCATTGAGGAGACTCGCTGCAATGAGACATTTTGTATCGCTAATTTTATCATGTTATGTTGATGGCATAAACATTTTAGATAACTACCAGCAATTAACATTGTGAATTTTTATTTCAGAACAATTTTTCTGCTGATGGTACTAGCAATGTATTAAATCAAAAATTATAAGGAAAGAAGAAGCTGGCATTATATCAGTTGTTGTTGTTGTCTGGTCCTTAGACTGACAATTTGGAGTGTGCCGCTTCACTTTTCCAACTGTACTGCTTGGTGTGAAGTCCAACTTCCAAAGTACACACATATCCCGTATATAGAGTACATGCCCCGTATATAGTAAGGACCCGTACAGGCATCGCAGCGTTCCTATATTCCTATATTTTCCTATATTTCTGAAAAAGTTCCTATAATTCCTATAATTCCTATATTTTCCTATATTTTCAGTTTCTGATTCCTTTTTTTTTTTTTTACTTTTCCCCTCGACTTTTGGCTACCGCCTTTTCCGCGATCCACGTGCAGCCGCCATTTTATCTTTCCTACTGTGCAGGGCTCCCAAATGGTTCGCTTTTCCCGCCAAAGTCCGTGTTTTATGGT
Organism: Uloborus diversus; assembly: GCF_026930045.1. NCBI lineage: Eukaryota > Metazoa > Arthropoda > Arachnida > Araneae > Uloboridae > Uloborus > Uloborus diversus. The sequence continues at coordinate 231,466,804 of NC_072731.1, read as the reverse complement.
AAAGTCCGCTTCAGAGTTTTAACATTATGGTCTGATTAGTTCGCTTTTATATTGTTTTTACTTAAATATCAGATTTTAAAAGTTTTTCATTTCGTTAAAAGTTACTGTTCTCCCAAGCACGCCGCCGCAGCGCGTGTTAAACAAAGTTCGTACGCCCATGAAAAACCTTGAAAAGTTCTTGGGGGGGGGGGGGGAGGGGGAGGTCACACACACACACATTTTCTAGTGTTTGAAAACCTTGAAAAAGTATAAAAAGTTTCTTTATTGCTTGAATTTATTTATTGTTTGGATTGTGCTTGTAATTCTTTTAAAAAACTTCATTAGTGCAATTTTCTGAACATATATATTCGATATGATTTATCGCGAAAAATTGCTTTCGTGTTTGAGGTTTCAATCCTTTTGCATCTTGTTAATATTTTGATTCTTTTTACAATCCAAAGTGATTTTGACATGTGCTTACCTTAGCTTAGCTTATTTTTCGTTTAATTTCAATAATTAATGAAGGAATTATTTTGGAAACCATGGCAACATTGAACTTACTCGGCTCGGACGCGGAAAAATTCTTCTCGCTTTTGAAATTTCAATCCTTTTGCATCTTGTAAATATGTTGATGTTTTCCACAATTAGAAGTTATTTTAGTATATGCTACTTTAGTTTAGCTTATTTTTCGTTTGATTTTAATAATTAACGAAGGAAATATTTTGGAAACCATAACAATAACATTGAGCTTATTCGGACTTCGCAGAAAATTGCATCTCGCGTTTGAAATTTCAATCCTTTTGCATCTTGTGAACATTTTGATGTTTTTGGCAATTTGAAGTTATTTTGACGTATGTTTCTATAGATTGGCTTATTTTTCGTTTTATTTCAATAGTTAACCAAGGAAATATTTTGGAAACCATAACAATAACATTGAGCTTATTCGGACTTCGCGGAAAATTGCATCTCGCGTTTGAAATTTCAATCCTTTTGCATCTTGTGAACATTTTGATGTTTTGACAATTGGAAGTTATTTTGACATATGTTTTTATAGATTAGCTTATTTTTCGTTTAATTTCAATAATTAATGAAGGAATTATTTTGGAAGCCATGGCAACATTGAACTTACTCGGATTTCGCGGAAAAATGCTTCTTGCGTTGGAAATTTCAATCCTTTTGCATCTTGTAAATATTTTGATGTTTTCCACAATTGGAAGTTATTTTGACATATGCTACCTTAGTTTAGCTTATTTTTCGTTTAATTTCAATAATTAACGAAGGAAATATTTTGAAAACCATAACAACATTGAGCTTATTCGGAATTCGCGGAAAATAGTTTCAATCCTTTTGCACCTTGTAAACATTTTGATGTTTTTGACAATTGGAAGTTATTTTGACATATGCTACTATAGATTAGCTTATTTTTCGTTTAATTTCAATAATTAACGAAGGAATTATTTTGGAAGTCATGGCAACATTGAACTTAATCGGATTTCGCGGAAAAATGCTTCTCGCGTTGGAAATTTCAATCCTTTTGCATCTTGTAAATATTTTGATGTTTTCCACAATTGGAAGTTATTTTGACATATGCTACCTTAGTTTAGCTTATTTTTCGTTTAATTACAATAATTAACGAAGGAAATATTTTGAAAACAATAACAACATTGAGCTTATTCGGACTTCGCGGAAAATAATTTCAATCCTTTTGCATCTTGTAAACATTTAGATGTTTTTGACAATTGGAAGTTATTTTGACATATACTACTTTAGATTAGCTTATTTTTTATTTAATTTCAATAATTAACGTAGGAATTATTTTGGAAACCATGGTAACATTGAACTTACTCGGACTTCGCGGAAAATTGCTTTTAATGTTTGAAATTTCAATCTTTTTGAATCATGTAAATATTAAAATATTTTGCCCAATCGAATGTTATTTTCCCATATTCCAACTTAGATTAGCATGTTTTAGGTTTAATTTAGTAGAAAATAAATAAATTTATTTTATGGGAAGCATGCCAACATTGAACTTGGTTCGTGAAAATTTGCTTCTCTGATCTTTCAATCGTTTTGCATCTTATAAATATTTTTATATTTATGGCAATTAGAAGTTATTTTGACATGCTACGTCAGATTAACTCGATTAAATTTTTACTTAAATAACTAAAAAATTAATATTTTTTGTGTTGTTTAATTCAAGCCTTTTTAGTTTTCCAAACATAATTTTGATTATCATTAGCTTATTTTCGGTTATTACTGTTTTTTTGTGTGGGAGGGGGAGGGGTATTAAATTTAAACAATTGAGCACATAACATTTTAAAGTAGCGTCTGTATATGAAACAAAGTTGAATTATGTAATTATATGAAGTTGAATTTGTACATCATTTCATTGTCATGATGCCTGCTGCTGTTGTTGTCGTGTGCCAAGTAGGCTGGCAATTTGAGGTGCACTGCTTCACTTTTCCAACTGTAGAGTAATTTGGTGTGAAGTCCGACTTCTACAGTACACACATGCCATAAGGACCCGTTTATAGGGGACAAGGACAGGAGAGAGAAAGTACGTCCATGCCCGAGCCGGGATTCGAACCCGGACCTTCCTATCGCACTCAGACTTCTCTGACCACTAGACAAGGCAGGCGGCATGATGTCTGCTAAAGGGGGGAATTTGTCCCCCCCCCCATAAAAGTTCAAAGCACTCATGGCCCTGCAATCACGGATTATTTTTTTTAATGTAAGCTTTATGATTCTTGAAAATATACTTTGAATATGAAAATTGCAAAACTATGCCTCATGTGATCTGCTTCTCTTTGTGAATGAGAATTTCAGACATTTTTAGGGAAACTTTCAATACAGTAGATCTGTTTGGTGTGTGATGGATTCATATCGATGGAGAAGGGATATAAATGCTATTAAAGAAGCATTACAATACAGAAAAACACAAAAATAATTTTAAACTATAGAAAGATGAAGCACAGCTTCATCTATCCTTCAGTGAGACTACCAGCATCCCTGGTTCAATTCAAAATGTATCATTACGCCCATTTAGTTCTATGGAGGCTGCCTTAAGTGCCGCGCTAAGTGCCTCCCCCCCCTCCCATCCAAATGTTTGTGTAAATAATATTATTCAATGGATAAAAAGATCAGTTGTGCAGAAGGTGATAAAGGAATTGTATCATTAAAAATCAGTATTATGGTTAATTAACAAATTATTTTCAGGGATTTAGCAGCAGGCAGCTAATTTGCCTTTTGATGCTTCCTTGTGTTTAAATGAATGGTCCTCTCAAGATCCTCTTTTTAATCCTAACTGGTCCTCTTTAGTCCTCTTTTTGATTGAAATTGGTCCTCTTTTACCCTTTTCTAAAACTAAAATGTGTTGGGAGCCCTGCATTAGTTTCTAGAAAAGTGAAATTTTATCTGCACAATTGCATTCGATCCTCATTGATTTGGAGGCTTTGGTATGAACTTAAAGAAACGGTTTTGATTACTAAAATGCAGTTTCCTAACGACTTCTCATTTATTTATTTTGAAGTAATTTAAAAACCTATTTTAACTTAAATTTTCCAAAATGCATGTTTTTGTAAACAAGTGCAAGGTTCTATTTATTATTTTTTTTTATGAAAGTAGTAAAAACTAACCCCCCCCCTCACTGTTGTACTTTAAAACTTTGGGACAGTGGTGGCCACCAAGTTTTTTAGGTCTGGATTATTTTGCTTTAATGACCAAATATTTCTAAATCAAATATATATTTTACTGGGTGTCCTTCAAAGTCATGGGAAATCGTGGATTTCAACTATGATCAAATTTGGTACTGAAAAGTCAGGATTTTCAGGGGGGAAAAATGGTCAAAAAGTATCATATCAGATATTTTTCTGAAAAAAAAAACACAGTATACATTTAAATTTTTAATTTGCATACATTTAAATTTTTACCTGAACACTTTTTTCTAGAAAAGAAAAGGAAATTCACAATAATTTCTTTTTCACAAAAATAATGAAAATTCACAAAAAAATATTTTGCTGTTTCGCATAACGGGGACTTAAAAAATGAAACCTGGATTGACCCCTGATATTACTGTGACATGTGACTTTGATTTCAGCATAGCACATGTTTCAACAACTTATAAAACTTTAAGTTTGGCTTTTACTGCATTGTCAAGTGATAACATAAATTAGAACAGAACTTCACGAATTTCATTCTACTGCACAGCTTGCCCATCGCAGTATCGGATCATGCAAAATCTTTCATTAAAAATTAGATTAGTGACACAGCTATTTTAAGAAAGATTTGTGTTCATCTACAAAAAGTTTCGTCTATTTTTTTTTATTTTTAAAGAAGTATGCCTTAATATGTTTAGTACAAATTACAGTTTTACGCTCTTTTACTGTTTGTAAAATTGATTTTGTGTGTATTTTTACACTTATTTATGCGTATGTATTGCACTTATGTCAGGTAGTGTAATTACATGTTTTTAATCGAATAGTAGTATTGCATTTTAAAAAAAAATGTCATACTGGCGAGCTTTGTTATCGAAATTCCTGTATTTCCTTTTTTTTTTCAAAATATTCCTATATTATTTCGAAAAATTCCTATATTGTTTGCAGAAAATTCCTATATTTTCCATCGAATTCCTATATTTTTTTCAGAAAATTCCTATATTTTCCTATATTTTTGTTGGCAAATGTCACTTCTATCCCTGCGTATACTATAAAGTAGGTAACCATTCACAGCAGAACAACACATTCACGCAAAGAAAGGACGTAGACAGAAGAGAGAAAGTACAGTCGAACCTTCATACATCGAAGTAGCAAACTACCGGGAAAAAATTCGATATATAGGAATTTCGATATTTTATCATAAAAGTATCCTAAAACATTACAATAAAAGCTAATTTTCGTGTATGAAACCCAATTTATAATTTATACGAACATCAGATTAAATGAAAGTTAATGATTAAAAAGTTAACAGAAATTACATTTTTACGCCAACATACATCTTCATATGCTTCGGCAATTCAACTTGATCGCAACATTACGGGATTTTCGTATTAACAATGTGATCGAGAGAAAAGTACAAAATCAATCAACTTAACTTGAATGGTTTTGACTGAAACTAAGAAGAATAGGAATGATAATCAACAGAAAAAAGAACTCGGGACCTCCTTATCGCAGTTAAACTCTTCTGACCACTAAATAGGGCGTGCATTATACAGTAACCGCCGCTTATTAAAATCACATTCGTTCTCAGGACATTTGATTGTATAAGGCGACTGATTTTATAAATTGGCATACCTACATTTAAAAAAATGAAAGGTTTTGAAGTTTAAATACTTTAAAAAACGAAATGAATTGCGTCATTTATTTTTGTTTTAAGTATTTCAAAATACAGTTGCTATTTTAACTAAACATGAAGGTTTTTTTTTAAAACACAAGGGTCTTAAAATATTGGCGTATTTGCAATTTGGTTAACAGAATTCGAGAGTAAAGATTCAATATCGTTTGAGAGTTTACTAACTGTTTTGTAACGTACAACATTATATTTTCTTCCTTGATCTAAAGAGCATCGTATATCATCAAGCACTTTTCCGACATCCATTCTGAAGGGACAAATTTGGCACATAGATTTCCTCATCTTCTAAAACCATTTCCTTCACTTCTTGGTGCTTCTTTATCAATTTTTTACGTATGATGACCAAAATTTTGATTTTATAAAACGGCAATAGTGATTTTATTAAAGGATGGTTTTATCATGTTTTGATATTGCAATGATTCTGTTCTTCCAGATTCGATTTTAAAAAGCGTTTGATTTTAAAATCCAATGATTTTATTAGCGGTGGGTACTGTTATCAGTGATTTCTATGGAAAGCAGTGCCGAATTTCCCTCTTTTTGAAAGTAGCATTTGTGTGAATCATCTTGCTATAACGAATAAATTTCTCATCGATTTTTTTAAATTCCTTTTCTAATTTTGGTAACTCAATCTGTAGATAACTGGAATCCAGAAACCTTCCCTGTTGAAGAAGTGAAACGTATGGTAGTCATTCTCATTCTGCAATCCCTCCGAGATCCAATGACACAAGTGAATGGGTTCAAGGTGATCTTCGATGTCAAAAGTAATCCTATCAGGCACCTTCGGTACTGCACGCCACAAAACATCTACCTCATCTATCATGGACCAGAAGTAATTATGCTTTCCTATTACCGTATTACCCCGCATTATCCGGCATGCCGCAAAATTCGGGTGTCACCAGATTTTCCATTACACTTGGCTGGTCCTTTCCGGCATGCCGGAAAAATCGAGGTTAGGAAAAAATAATATTATAAAAATATATGTTCAGCTAAAAAATGAATATAAGTTCTATACATATCTTAGTAGTAATTATAAACCTTTTAATTTTGTAAAAATATTTGTTAACAATGTCATTTGTTATTTTAACAAGAAAAATATTGTTTAATAACGAATTATTTTATCAAAATTAAATTAAAAATAAGTAAACAAACACATAATCAGTAAGTTACCGCACCGAAACCAGTGCTAAAAAATTTACCATTGCTCTGTTCAATAAATAAAAATTAAACTTACCTCTCTAAAAGGAACCTAAAATAATTTATTTAAAAAAATTATGAACAAATCGCAGTAACGATGATTGCTTCTGAATTGATTTATTTTATTGGCATGTAATTAAATCCATTAATAGAGACCTACCATAAATAACAAGCACATATTATAAGCAATACACAATTCCTTTTGAAAGAAGGTTACTTTCGTCATTTTTTTCCCCTTACAGTGGTTTGCTTTCTCAATTGATACTGATTGGGGAAATTTACTTTACTTTTGTTTTGTTGCAAAATAAACCTCGAATTATTCGGCATGCCGAAAAACTCGCTTTTTTCCGGCATGCCGGATAATGCGGGGTAATACAGTATTACTGCCAATTATTTTTTCTAGCCGAGTTAAGCGCTGAGTTAGTTGTACTGAGAGCGTAATAAAAAAAGAAGCAAAGATGTAATAATTATGTATGTATTTAGCAGAAAATAACTGCCCTAAGCCATGGCTAAGGCAGAACTACATGCAATAAACCAGGCTGCCTGGTTATCACATCCTGAGACTGCAGTTTCGTTCTTGTTAGAACTCCCCAGTCAAGAATATTGGATAACAAAGCTGGAGGTAGAGGTCATCTCATTAAAGCTGAAAGTGCTGGCTCGGTTATTCACTATTCCTGACTGAGAAGTTCCAATAAAAACGAAACTGCAGTCTTTGGATGTGATAACTAGGCTGTCTGATATTTTGCATGTAGTTCTGCCTTAGCCCGGGCGGTAACTTATTGCTAAAAATATCGAAGCTTTGCCTTCAATTCAGGTGTCGAACCGCATCATGATGCGGACACTCACTGGTTAGAGAAATTCACTTTACCTACCAGTTTGTTGCCACTCTCAGCTTCAGTGAGATGGCATCTGCCTCCGACTCGGTTATTCACTATTCCTGACTGATGAGTCTAAACAAGGATGAAACTGCAGCCTCAGGATGTGGTAACCAGCTTGTATGGCATATTGCATGTAATTACGGGTATATAGTCAGCTTCTTAAGAAGCTTTTTCTTACTCCTTACTTATTTATCATGTTCTCTCTGCATAACAGCACTTGAAATTTCTTCAGACTGAAACGTGAATTTGTTTTCTTGTTAAAAAAAAAAAAAAAAGCTCCGATAACGCTTTAAAAGTAATGTAGTCGTTTTTTAGGAAACTAACATATTTAAACAACTCTTCATAAAGAAGAACGGAAAAAACAATAACCATCGATAAGTTTCTTTACTTTCAAGGTATTTCTTTGATTATACAATTTTTTGAACAAACTTACATGATATGTTAATTTCACAGGAATGCTCTCCAGGAAGATTTAAAGAAATTCACATAGTTAATCAATCCTTGACATTCAAAGCAGCATGGTTACTCGCAAAACATTTCCTATCTGAAAAGATTAAAAAAAGAGTAAGTAAATTCTGCACTTAAGTAATATATAGTAACCTCCATTTTTCGTTACTTTTTTCAACAATACATACTTTTTAAAATGTTTAAAAAGTGCTGTCTTTACCTGCCTTTTAAAATTCTTAAATTTAATTAAAATTTAATGTCCTTGG